>NC_051181.1:14693820-14742593 GCF_013339695.2 Rhipicephalus sanguineus
AGATATAAGTAGAGGTGTGAGTACGTGACAACAAGAAAACGTGGCGCTCGATAAAAAATGAGGTGGTTTTTCACAGCTCTGTCCACGGTGCAGTGTTGTAAATGAATCTGGGTGTTGTGCGCATCGTGATGGCGCAGCGTGGCATGCCTATATATTGGCTTCGTGAACTGAGAATAAACAGTTGGTAGTCTGCGCTCTTTCCTGTCTCCCTCCTTCATTCCTGCTGGTTGCGCAGCAAGTCGAGTTTACAGGTCATTGAGGCCATTATAAAAATATGCTTCCAGATGCGAGACAACGCAAACAACAAATATTGCACATATTCCCGGCCATCTCGCATTTTGCAGTCCTCGGCCTTCAGTGAAGCTGGCTACAAGCACTTAGCGCTGTCCTTCGAGTCACCTGTGAGGGTGTGTGCGTTCCGGGTGCTGCCGCCGGTGCACGACGGCAGCGCGTCCGCCGGCTCCAGCTTGGGGCGGTGGTGGGGGACCACCGACGTGGGCGGCCCTCAGTGCGGCTCCTCCAACAACAGTCCCATCGGGGTGCCCTGCACTGACCAGACGTCCACAAATGGGTGCTTGTGGTGCAAACCACCTGGTGTGGCCAGAAACAATTTTCTAGGAAACAAGTTGATGACTCTTGCCACCGGAATTGTTGGCTGGCACTGTGATTGAAACTAGGCGCCACAAAGAAAGGAGGAAACACACCTCTCTGCCACAAAGTTCATATTACTCCTCTCTATACTCAGGAGCCATTGCTGAGCTGAATTAGCCCTTCTGCTCAAAAGACTCCTGTATTTACACAAGTCTGCTTTTTTTTTTACCCACCTTAGATAAGGAAACAAAGATGGCACAAACAGTGCACATAACACAGCAATAAATGAAGCACCACAAAGGTGACCTGGACGGGGGCACTGCAGAGATATTTCTGATGTAGTGCTCACAGAGTGAAATGGCAAGGAGTTCCATGAACAGAACCGCTGCAAAGGGTGATGAAAATGCATGGTGTTTTAGTTGCCAATAAGCTTGAATTCTTGGGAGCATCTTGCAGTGAACGGGCACACACAAACAAGATTACATAAATGGACACAAATTTACCCTAATCTTTTTTCCCTTCCTTTTGGGCATCTTAATTTGTTCCAGCTGTCTCCACCACCATTGTAGTACAAGTATTGTTCATGCAGTAAATTATCAGCCATATCTCCTAAGTATCACATAACATTTTTGATAAGAGAACCAGCCAAAAACAGTTTCAGCAATTTGAGGACACGAAAGTTGTGGCCACAATCAACATTTAAGCAGCTAAACTCCAGTCACATGTTAGCTGCATAATACAGATTTACCATTCAACCGCATTACGCATGGCAACGCTTCAGCAGCACAAAGCTTGCTCAAAACTCTATAAACAGTGAGAAACCTAGAGTAAAGTATAAGACACAAAGGGACAGCCACAATTGCCGCAACCCTGTGACAGAATAATGTAGAGCCATTTTTAACTAAACACAAAAAAAGCAATGACAGAATTTCAATGGTGCTAGTGATGGAAAATTATTTAACAGGGAATGCCACTGGAGGCTGCAAATGCCTTCTTTCGGGAGGCTGTCCTGTTACCCTTGCTTTCCATTCCCTCCTTACTTTTCTTCTCTTGCAGCTTTTGAGCTTGGGCAACAGCATACATAAACATGCTGCTGTGGAAGGCAGTTGCTGCTCTGCAAGTCCATTTGTCAAAATGTTCATTCCAGCGACATTCATCACTTCCCCTTGCAGAGATAGGTTTGCGAGAAGTTTACACTAGTATGAGTGCAACAAGGCTGGGGTGCGATGTACTCCGCCGCCACCGCGCACAAAGATGCTGAGGCCGGGTTCCTCGAATCTCCAACACAGCAGAGAAAAGGCACTCGAGGTAGGTTGTCAACAAGATGCAGCACAGTGCGACAATCATGGGCTTGCAGGCCATACAGGGCAACTCTGCAAGACCAAGTGAGCAAACTTGCCGGCGGCGCTGCAACTATCACACAAAGGGGAGCAGTCGAGTGCACGTATTGGAGGTCGCCTGCTAGGGCAGTGCGTGAATCCCTCGATGCCAGCCTGACAGAATCTTACACGGTCAGACAGCGCCAGACAGCTCATATGGAGAAGGGGCTGCACTGGCGGCCACTGAGGGCAGGATTAGCAGAGTGACATATGCTAGCGTCACATGTGGCGAGCAGAGTCTGGACGCATGTCTCCGTGTCAGGAAGTGACCCCACACGTTACCGAAAAATGTTAACGTAAGTACGTTATCCGTTACACTTTCGAAATTGTAACGAGTACGTTACTAAGTTACCGAGAAAAGTAACGCGTTACCGGTAACGCCGTTACTTGTAACGCATTACCGCCAACACTGAATGTAGCTAATTGAGACACACCAGCGAGCATGGCCCAAGCGTGCGTCCCTGGGCACCTCCTCATTGCTGCTTGGAATGGCGTCCATTTTTGAATCGCTGTTTTGCAAAGCGTCGAACCGAAAATGATTCGCGACGTCGCGAATCGCGGCAATTCCAAGTTCCAGAATGTCATCTTCAACACTAGTCGACATTTTTGACAGCGATGCTGGTGACAAGGCATGACTGAACGTGTGCGCCTAGCAGACGAAATGTTAGCTGAGCAGCTGAGCCTCACATCACTTCGTTCTGTAGACAAGTGGTCAGCTGGGGCACGGTCTGGAGGTGGCGCTGCCGGCGCTAAAAAATGGCGGGCTTGCCGGCCGTTTTGAATCGTGCTAGATACCGATGATCTAAATCCATAAAACCGATAGTTATTCGTCCCTCAGTGGCATTATGGGTCACAAATCACTACTAGGGGGTCGATAACTACTCGTGGATGCAAAAATCTTGACGTGCGTAAATTTGATGTCAGTGCTCCTTTAAGAGGGGCATCCCTGTGTTGCTGTGCAGAGGCTGTCAGCAAGGGCTTGAGGTTCCTGATCATTATAGCTATATTGCCACGCCCACTTCATGTTTTATTTTGATGTATTCGGGTTTGACCAGCAAGGACGGTTAGCAACGCTCGGTGCTGACCATGCCACAGTGCTCGAGACGCTTCGCAATTGTAGTAGATCATTTTGTTAAGATTTCACATAGGACGCATGTAGTCTAGATTATTCCAGAGCTTGCGCGACCACCAGTGATAAGACTGGAAAGTTCGACGCGTGATGTATAAAAGACGGCACGTCCCAGCCATGATCAGTTAATCGACGGTTGACACTCTGTTCGCCGCTATCAGTGTATTGCATTAGTTTGACTTTCAGTTTCCCGGCCACAAGTTCGGCCAAATAAAGAGTTTCATCTCTGACGTGCCGACTGCCGTCTTCGTCGACGTCACGACCACGTGACATCTGGTGGAGGTGCTGCTTCTTCCATGATCCGGACACCCCCGCGAAGCACTGACCCAAGCCCAAGCCGCGAGGAGGACGACGGCAAAGAAAACCCGGATCGTCGAACAAGCCGCAGGCAGAAGGGACCGCAGCCAGAGTACGGGCTCCTTCCTGAAAAAGCCAGGCAGCCCCAGGTCCCAACATCGACCGCAGCGACGATGACCGACCTCGTGCAGCCTGCGCCGATACTTCTCCGGCAGCCCAAGGAGCCGCCAACCTTCCGCAGGTCGTCATTCGAAGACCCGGAAACCTGGCTCGAGACTTTCGAAAGGGTCTCCACATTCAACAACTGGGACTTTGAGGACAAGCTGCACCACGTTTACTTTTTACCTTGAAGACACAGCAAGGACCTGGTTCGAGAATCGGGAGTCCACACTTCGAACTTGGAACGCCTTTCGCAGCACTTTCCTGAAGATGTTTGCGAGCGTCGTCAGAAAAGAAAGGGCCGCAGCCTTGCTAGAGACGCGGGTCCAACTTCCAAATGAAAGCGTTGCCACCTTTGCAGAGGAAATGACGCTGACGTCGAGCACAAGACGTGGGATGCCATCCTTCTGTACGTGACCTTCGCATACAACACCGCTGTGCAGGAAACGATGCAGGTGACGCCTTACACGCTGTTCTACGGAAGGAGCCCAGCGATGACGCTCGACGCAATGCTGCTAACGGCCACCGACGAAGACAATCTCGACGTCGCTGCCTATTTGCAACATGCCGAAGAAGCTCGACAGCTCGCCCGCCTGCGCATCAAGAACCAGCAGAGGGCCAACAGCCGCCACTATAATCTTCGACGACACCACATGGAATACCAACCCGGTGACCGTGTGTGGGTTTGGATGCCAATACGCCGTCGGGGACTTAGCGAGAAGCTTCTTCGGCGATAGTTCGGCCCATACAAGGTGCTTCGCCGTCTCGGCGCTCTAGACTACGAGGTTATCCCGGACGGCATTACGAGCTCTCAAAGGCACCGTGCACGATCTGAAGTCGTCCATGTCGTGTGCCTTAAGCCGTTTTATGCGCGTTAGCGACCCTTAGGACTGTACCTGTTGCTTTATTATTGTAATTTTGCTTGTACTTTTTGCTTGTTGCAATTTATTTGTGCACGCACTTGTTTTCCTATGTTCTGTCACAAGCATCGGGACGATGCTTTTCAGAGGGGAGCAATGCCACGACCACTTCATGTTTTATTCTGATGTATTCGAGTTTGACCAGCAAGGATGGTTAGCAACGCTCGGCGCTGACCGTGCAGCAGTGTTCGAGAAGCTTCGCGATTGTAGTAGATCATTTTGTTAAGATTGCGCACAGGACGCGTGTAGCCTAGATTATTCCTGAGCTTGCGCGACCACCAGTGATAAGACTGGAAAGTTCGATGCGTGATGTATAAGAGACAGCGCGTCCCAGCCATGAGCAGTTGATCGACGGTCGACGCTCTGTTCTCCGCTATCAGTGTATTGCATTAGTTTGACTTTCAGTTTCCCGGCCACAAGTTCGGCCAAAAGAGTTACATCTCTGACGTGCTGACTGCTGTCTTCGTCGACGTCACGACTACGTGACAATATGGTTATAGCGCACTTTGGACGGGGACAAAAGGAATAGAAAGAACACGACACTCGCTACACTCGCAACTGAATTTATTTCAGGAAAAGTACTTCAATATATATGCACCCAAGCAACACAGAAATGGATCAACCCTAAATATAAACCGATCAAAGATCAAATCCTTGCACACTCTTGTGATAGGACTACCGATGCACGTGTAAAGATGAATCAACAGTCCACGTATTCTTATCTAGGACAACTTCCTACGCACACTCAAGCGATACAAAAACCAAATCTTAACGAAACACGTGCAGCTTATACGCTTTAAATAAAGATGTACCATCTAGGGTTATTGCAAGATGTTCCGCTAGGAATCTACACTCACTTAAAACAGAAATAGGAGAAAAGAACGAGGGCATAACAGAAACAACCCTAAAACTTAAGGCCCTTCCAGGAAGGTGGCTTCCCAATGACTTAATGAAACTGATGGTTGACTAATGCGGAAGTCTTTTCTTTTGTTAATGTGAAACGCTTCAACTCTTTCCCTGGTTAGTTGGTTCCCATGATGGAAAACCACGGAGGTGTCATCAAACAGTGGCAAGTAGCCACACTGAGAACAGTGTCCCTTTATGTGCGAATGATCATTTTTTCCTAAGGCCCTCTTATGCTCTGACAGCCTGGTGTTCAGACACCCGACCCGTTTGGCCGATGTATACTTTCCCACAAGACAGGGGTAAACAATATAAAACGGATAATTTACATCTGACAAACTTTGGTTTGTGATTTATTGTGCATCTGTTGGTATTAGTTTTTTCTGCGGAGGAATGCTTGCGGTTTAATCTTGCACATATTTTACCAAGCTTGTTGGGTGCTGAGAACACTACTTCTAGGTCAAACCTCTGGCCAACATTTTTTAAATTATGTGCACTCTTGTGCGCATATGCTATAGACACCATCTTTTTTTTAATTTTTTTTTTGTCATTTTGTTCCGGGAGTTATCTCGTACGTTACCAATCAGCTTGTTTGCTGATCTACACAGCACGTGTTTTTCATACCCTGCATTCTTTAACCTGCTAATCTGTTGACTGAAGCTTTCGCTAATCTCTTCTGGGCACGACTTCGTCAGGGCTGCTCTCAGGCAGGAAAATGCTATGCCACTCTTTACGACCTTAGAATGAGCCGAACTATAGCTAAGTAACGGTTTTTCCGTTCATGGAACCAGCATACATGTCCAGCTGCGGCAGCTATTTCAACATCCAAAAACTGCTGTTTGTCAATATTTGGTAATTCAGCAGTGAATTCCAGCCCTTGGCTATTGTTCCTAAAGATTTCTAAAACTTCTGCTGCTCTTTTCTCTAGATCACCCGGTTTAACAAATACCAAAAAAATCATCAACAAAGCGGAACACCCCGAGTGCAAGTACGTTGAGGTTCAAATCTACTGCCTTGTCCAGGCTAGCTAAGTAAATTGTCCTCAAAACCGGAGCTGCTTTTGAGCCTATAGTAATGCCCGATTTTTGACGGTATAAAATATTTGAAATAATTGACGTGTTGCACATTAACAAAAGGAAAGACTGCTGCATTAGTCAACCATCAGTTTCATTAGGTCATCGGGAAGCCACCTTCCTGGAAGGGCCTTATGTTTTAGGGTTGCTTCTGTTATGCCCTCGTTCGTGTCTCCTATTTCAGTTTTAAGTGAGTGTAGATTCCTAGTGGAACATCTTGCAATAATCCTAGATTGTACATGTTTTTTTAAAGTGTATAAGCTGCACGTGTTTCGTTAAGATTTGGTTTTTGTATCGCTTGAGTGTGCGTAGGAAGTTTTGTCCTAGATAGGAATACAGGGACTGTTGGTTCATCTTTACACGTGCATCGATAGTCCTTTCACAAGAGTGTGCAAGAATTTGATCTTTGATCGGTCTATATTGAGGGTTGATCCATTTCTGTGTCGCTCGGGGGTGCTTGGGTGCATATATATTGAAGTACTTTTCCTGAAATAAATTCAGTTGTGAGTGTAGCGAGTGTCGTGTCCTTTCTATTCCTTTTGTCCCCGTCCAAAGTGCGCTTTTTAACCATATAGGTATAATGATCAGTCACCAACTAGCCCAGCTCTCCACTTTATTGAGCTTGAGGTTCCGGTTGATCCGCTCAGTCGGGTTGGCCTGTGGGTGATAATACATGGTTGTCCTGCGGTGCTTAATGCCAAAGGCAGCACATGCATCCACAAACACCTTGGCTATGAAATAGGATGCATTATCAGTGATCAACTCCACCAGAAAGCCAAAGCGGGTAAAAGACTTTTATCAACTTGTCCCAGATTGCACGTGCCGTCAACTTCCGAAGGGGAAACAGCTCGACCCACTTCATGAAGTGATCTGCGACAGCCAGGAGAAAAACATGGCATCTTCAGCTTTTTGGGAAGGGTCCCATAATGTCACAGGCCACAACTTGCCAAGGCTGATGGCTGTCGATAGGCTGCAGGAGCCCCTGGGGAATTGCCCCCACGATGCTTCACACATTGGCACACGCGGGCCTGAGCGGGCATAGTAAGGGCATCACGCTTCATGCTTCATGACTGGTCAGGTAGCAAAGCGGCACAACTTTTGAAAGTCTTTGGGCCACACGCATGTCCGGCCAACCCCGAGCCGTGGAAATAGCTGAGGTGGCTTTCCTTAGGCTGCGGGGTATCACCACGGGGTATCACCACAGTCCATATAGCAATTATGTGGACATTATCAGCCGGATTTTGCGGTCGCCGCTGATCTGTACAGAGTCCAAACCGATAACATCGCTTACGCATCGTCTGTTTCACGTGCGAGTGAAAGCGCGCTAGCGCTAGGGACTAACGCGGTTGAAGCAGAGATGAAACGACCCGGCCGTCACCGTCGCGCGAAGGGCACATGCGATAACATCGCTCCACGTGCGAGGCCTGTCGTCGCTTGCCTACCAGTTATTTCGTCGGGCAATTGGGACCGTAAGGGGTGCCGTTGAGACGGAGACGGTCGCGAGCGCTGGCGAACGCGCTATCTCGACAGACATCGGTAACGGTTACCCTTTTAAGTGCTGAGCTCTCCACTTAAAGCAGTAGTGACACAAAGTTTTGAAGGCGAGATAACAGCACCACGTTTTCCTCACGCCTGCTCTCAGTAAACATGGCGTCCGCGACGCCAACTGAACCGTGTGCGGCCGCAAACTCGCCGCCTCGTTTTCCGAAGAAGCTGTACACTAAATGTGACAGAAAGTGGCTATCAAAACAGACCAAGCGAGTATCTGCAACGTCTATGCTGGAGTCAGGCGCCGTCAGCGTGACTTGTCTGCAAATGCAGTGCGCCGGACTGTCGCCGAGCTCACCGGAGTGAGCGAGCGAATAGTTAAGCGTATCAAGGCTGAAGCTCTGCGGGCCCCACTTGCCTTCACGAAGCGCAAGAAACTGAATTCCTCGGGCCAAACTGAGAAGCGCATGACCGGCAAGACGCGGCTGCAGCGCCATGTTTGCGTTGGCAGCACTGCGGCGCAAAGTTCACAGCTACTTCATGCGCAATGAAACCGAGTTGAACCTTTCTACCATTGTTAAAAAAAAAAGAAGAGGAATCCTTTTACTACGTGGCCAGACAACTGTGCTCATGTCGCCAGACAAAGCAGTGGACGCGCGGGGCAAACTGGATTTCCGGGAGATTTTCCTGTGACCCGTACAACCGGGAGAAACGTTCGAAATCCGGGAGTCTCCCGGGTAATCCGGGAGACTTGGCAGGTATGTACAAGGCATCACCATGAAGAATCACTAACCTGATACAGCAGCAAAACTAACCTATTCAAGTTCTCATTTTTCCCGCGCACAGTTAATGAGTGGAACTCACTGCCAATATCATCAGTGCAAAGTATAAAAATAACTGAAAGTCTTCAGGATTGATGTTAGGTTATTTTACTTATGTTCCTTTTTTGTGTGAATATTGCTTTTTTTTTTCTCTTTTCTTTTTCTTACACTTTTTGAGATGTTCAAAGTGTTATTACTTTCGTGCTTTGCTGTACAAATTAGACACTGTCTTTCTTTTGTTTTCAATGCACTGTATGTAAATGTGTCTATGTATTGCCTTTTCGAGTACACTTTTGCCCCTCCTGCTAGGGCCCAAGTCGGGCCTGCAGTATCTTGTAAATAAATAAATAAATAAATAAAGCTTCGGATAGTGCCTTGAAGGCTCTTCCATGCTCTTCGGGCTCAAGGTCAACCCGGCGGCACGCAACCTCTCAAGGACGTCCTCCAAGCGGTGAAGGTGCTCCTGGAACGTTCGAGAGAAGATGATGATGTCATCGAGATATGCATTGGCGAATTGCCATTTAGCATCCCCTAGAATGCGGTCTATCAATCTCTGGAACATAGCTGCAGCTCCAGAACAGCCGAACGGCATGCGGGTTAACACATACAGACCTCTGTGAGAGGTGAACAGTCTTTTTCACATCGGCCAGCTCTATCTGAACTTGCAGGTAACCGCGGCTAGCACCCAGGGTGCTGAAGTAGCAGGCACCACCTACAGCAGCCATGATCGAGTCAACATTAGGCATAGGATAAGCATCCTTCCTCGTGACCAGCGGTAGTCCACACAGAGCCGATAGGAGCCGCCAATTTTCGGGACCATCACCAATGGTGAACCCCAGGGTCTGCTGGAGCGTTGGACAACTCCAGTCTCAATCAACTCATCCAATGACTGGTCAATTGCTGTCCTCTTGGCCACACTGACGAGGCGAGGATTGTATTTCCACGGTCGTGCATCGCCTGTGTCGATTGGATACCTCGCAACAGAGGTGCAACTCGGGCATTCCGTGAACGTATCGTTGAACAAGTCAGCAGCGACGACAGGCACGCCTTATGTTTTGACAAGCTGTCGGGCAAAGGCAGCAGTGAGCGATGCGAGCTTCTGTTTACCGGGGTGGTCACAGGCGTAACCAAGACCTCATTCACCGTTGCAGCGCTATGCTCAAAAGAAAGCGGTGGGCACGGACGGTTTTCTGCCACGCCAGCCAAAGGGCCAGTCTGGCGTCGGAGTGAAGGACATGGGCCGAAGGGGCTATGCTTTGTCTCCTCCTGCTCCCTCATGATGCCCGGCAATTTATGGTGCATCCAGACGACGGGCCAAACTGCCACCCGCAGCGGACGGCTGAGTCACATGACGCCGGGGCCGCGAGGGGTCCGGCCGCTTGCGCCGTACACATGCGAGGACCAAAACGAGAGGGAGATGCGTGGGCCAGGCTAGTTCAAGCCTCTCGCCGCAGCTTGGTGGGCGATGCTGCGACAGTGACTTTCCCAAGCGGTGCGCGTGCCTCTCACACACCTCAAGACCCCAGGCTCCGCTCAGCCGTCTGTCTATTCGCGCAGTACACACAGAGCTGGCAGAAACAGAAAGCCTATTTTGCGAAAGAAACAAACAAAGCCAAGAGTGATGGTACAAAAAAAATTGACAAACTAAGGAAACGAACAACATTAACAAACGTGTGTAAAAGCGGGCAGAGCACGGTGTGTGGCCTCCCAAGAGGTTGGTGGTGTCAGTCAAAGGGTTGGCATGTGGTATTCACTGACAGAGGTCACAATAGGGGGAGGGGAGAGCAGCAAAGGCTACGGAGCTAGACAAAAGAGGAGAGGAAGCACCGGAAAATTAGAAAAGGCACTGCCCACAGGCGAAAGTCGGGAGGGCTTCGCATGCGAACAAGAAGAAAAAAATGCCACGACGGAAAGAAATTGCACTGAGAAGAACCGCGCGAGACGCGCGAAAGACCTAATTGATACCAGGTGCCAACACGAAAGCTAAGAGGAAAGGACGTACTGCTACGGAAGTTCTCAGTTTGAACATGGAGGTTGCGCGAAAGAAATCCCTGGCGGCTATGGCTCTCGCGCTATCGGTTGAGGACGACGAAGATCTGCAGATACAGTAGACTCTCAGTAAACGGAAATCTCTTAAACGGAACTGCTGCTTAAATGGAACAAGTGCTTCTGACAAAATTGGTTTCGTACTTGTATTCTGCACCCTTGTTCATCTCTCAGTAAATGGAACTCCTGTTAAATGGAACATATCTTCCTGGTCCCTTCAGGTTCCGTTTAATGAGAGTCTACTGTATATTCGTTCAAAAGTGTCGGGAACTGCTCCACCAATGAGAGAAAGTATAACGTAGCATCGTCGCTCCACGTAGCCATCTTTACACAAGCACAGTAGAACGAGTACTGGGCCGCAAAAACGCGCGCTTGTTTTCAAACAGAAACACATGTTCGAATAGCCGCCGGCATGCCCAGCTGCCAAAAAAAGATAATAAAAAACCCGGTTTTGTTGACACACCACCCCCGCGAGCGCGCGGCCCGCCGTCGAGGGCCGGTACGGGCGGCCCTTGAAAATGTTTTCGGGATTTCTCGCACCCTCCCTTCCCGGGCCGCCCGTGGCCTCGCCAACCGGAAGTGGAGGGTCTTGTGACGGCGAGGCCGCGGGCCAAAAAAGCGGTTTGGCCCGTCGTCTGGATGCACCATTATGGGCAGCTGTTACCACGGGAGTCCTGACCTTTTGCTTGCGATTCCCGCATGCTTTCGTTCAAATGTTCTGGCCCAGCTTCACTATGTGCCAAAAGTGGGGCACCTCGGAGTTTTCTGCACCTACGATCATGCACGCTTTCAGTTTTACTGGCCAGGAATGTATCGGCTGATGCGTCGTTACTTGATCTCATGCAAGGCCATCTTCAGTCACTTGACTTTCCATATGAGCCGTTTCATCATGTCCGCCTCAATTTGGTCTGTTTGTTACGTCTTCCTTGGGCAATAGATTGGTTGCTGTTGCCACAGACTATGCCAAGCAGTTTGCAATTACTCGCATGCGCCTTCCAACTAGGTGCATGACGAAGAAAGCGGACGCCTTGCTCCACAAGGCCATGCTTCAGAAAGAGGCACATAGCAGCTCTTAATTGGCCGTGGCAGGTAGTTCCTGAAGTTTTCCTCAACCTAACATACGCTGGCCATGGCCTACCATACACGGACGAATGGCTTGACGGAACCCTTACCGACATGTTGACAATGTAGATGTCGGCCAACCACCAAGATTAGGATACAGCATTGTCACATTCGCATACAAGACCACTGGCCTTTGTTTCTATTCTTTTTATTTGGCCCAAATCCAACGTTGCTTATGGACACACTGATGCCTCCTTCCGCATGCCCACCTACTGAGTATGCTAGAGAAGCGATTGCCTGCGCCGCCTACAAATCAAGTGGCGCGCACTCATTATCTGAGTCGCAACCAGGCCAACAATCTCATTACGAGAGCCATCACAAAAACACCAACTTTCTTCCTAGGTTTCTTGTGCTCCTTTGGTCATCAGCACTTACACTGGACCATACTGTGTATGCCGCCAAGTGACCAACGTGACTTATGAGATCACACTATTGCCTTCTTTTCAATCAAGTGAACCTCGAACCAACATCATTCACATTGTCCACCTGAAGCCTTATCATATATCGGACACCGCTGAAACCTGTGTACAATGAAATTTTCCAGTCCAGTCTTTTGACACTGGAGGATAATGCTATGTGCTGCTTCTCTAGGGGCTGAAGAAGAGGACAAATTGGTGGTTCCTGTTTTGCCATCTTTGTTGTTGTATAACAATATCTGGGGTATTACGTGCCAAAGCCACGATATGATTAAGAGGCACGCCGTAGTGCACCGGATATTTTGACCATCTGGTGTTCCTTAGCGTGCAATGACATTGCACACTTCCGGGCCTTTAGCATTTCACCTCCATCAAAATGCGACTGCCGCAGCTGGAATCGAACCCGCGACCTTCGGTTCAGGAGCCAAGCACCGTAACCACTACACCACTATGGCAGACTCTGTGTTGTTGTGACCTCTATCGCCGTGCTTATGTAACTATTGTGAATACATCATCTTATGATGTCTCCCTATAACAATATGATTATCATTAAGATTTGCAAACACAAACAAAAGATTCATAAGCAGTGCTGCAAAAAGAGGCACAGCACCTACGTGCCTGAAGAAAGATAGGAAATGCATGGTTAAGAAAGACAAAGAGAAAAAGAAAACATATGCAGTTAAGGATAGCCAGAAATAAGAATCACCAAGCAGGTGAGAAGCAAGCAGAGCCACCATGCCAGCCTCACCCTTAAAGCACAACCTGCTGGCAAGTCCCGCAGAGCACCACAATCCCTGGCTCTTGCTTGGCTTCACTCGCTCACCGGCCCCCGCTCCTGAAAATGTACAACAAGCATAACGTACAGCTTTTACAGTAGTACACTCATGTAAATGTGCACGTGGCCACTTGAAATGTTTTCTTTCACATCACGACAGTTGCAGGGATGAAAAATCCTCAAGCAGTTCCAAGGGTTTCTTCCAGCCTCCTTATCACAACAGTTGTAAGGATTACCACAAACTTCATTAGTGCTTGCATCGGAGCTAGTTGGTAGAGCATACTTGTGCTGGTTTTAATACAGCACTGCGAGGTTAAAACAGATGGAACATGAAATGAGCATAATCTGTACTTGTTTCACATAGTTTGTTTTAGCTCTGCATGACACGTGCAAGCTTACAATATTACTGTAATTTGTGGAATAAGCTACAGCATGATTGCCTCGAGCATGTGAAGGAGCACAACTAAATTGTTTTCTTGAGGACATGATGGCTACACACAGTATCATACACCAGTGTTTACTGGGACAATGCTGTAACAAAAAGCTACTAGTAACATATTAACGAGTCCCAACTCTGACGCACAATTCATGAGTAATCGCTGTTTAAACACAAACTAGAACACAGAAGAACCAGTGCAGGAAGGAGCACACAAAACATTGCAAGTGCATTTCTTGTGCACTGACAAATGAAACCAAAAGGCATTTGTTACTGAATACAACATGTGAGCAAAGTTTCTGCATCCTAAGGTCCCCTGAAGAAGTGGAGAAGTGGCATAGAGCAATCACTGAAACAATGCATTTTAGCTTTGACCTGCACAAACAATGCCCTCTTGTGAAATTAATGTGAATATGCATTGCCTTCGTGTGGCATATGTGGTGCTCTGTCAACAGACCAATTTCACAAGTTTTGCTACATAAAAGGCACAAGTTTGGGCCAGTTGATTTTACTGTGAACAGAGCAAAGCACAAGGACTGAGAAGAACAACATTGTCGTCTGTCTTGTGTACCGTAAAACCGTCTTTATAGTGGCCACTATATAGTCAGATACAACTTAAGAAATCAGGAGAGGCCCCGCCCAGACAGCTGAAGCGCGGCAGCCGATCGCCTCCGCGACAAAAGAAATGGTCAGCTTATGCACACGGCAGTGCTCTCCGAAGGCAGGGTCACCGGCAGACCAGCTCATGACGTCACCTGAAGTGTGCGCCTATTGGTGGAGGCTCGTGTGCATGCACCTTTGAGGGGAAAATGCCGCTGCCTTCTAAAGTTTTACATCGACTATAGTAGGAACCAGGTTGTGTTTACAACACAATGCCTTCAAGACAGATTATGATGCAAAAGAATGAGAGGTTAATCGGAAGGTAAACATCCGGTCTGCCATCCTGCACGGGGAGACTGATGCTGCAATAGGAGTGAGATTGCGCTGACACTGCAACTTCTCCCTGGAATGTATCTGACAAACCACGACAGCATCGCCCTTGGCATGCCCTGAATCTAAGTACATTGGAAACTAATGCTATCGTGGAGCTTGCAAGGTCGCTATGCACGCAGTGAAAATGGTCGACGCAGCTGTGTCTAAACGCTGTTCCATATTCGGGTACACATATTTACAACGTGACCTTGGAAGGCATGTACTTATTCCAGTTGTCATTGACCGCCTGCCATGAACAGACTGAAAGGTTACGCCGCCTCCCATAAAAGGTAACTTGAAGCAAGCAGCCGGCGCTTTTTATGACATGTGCGACATTCAGCAGTGCCTAATAAGAATTGCTCCAACAGGCTGCAGTGTGGCAAATAAAGTAGGCACAACTATGCTGAGGCATCAAAATTTCTAAAACTGCACTAAACTGCTAGACAAGCTCTCAAAATTTGACTACACAGAGAAAGTTATAGTAAAAGCTCGTTAATTCGGATTTCATGGGATCGAAAGAAACATCCGCATTAACTGAATGCCAAATTATCGAAAGTACCAAGAAAACACTGTTAGATCAATACACTTTCATTTTCTTGATAAATGCGTAAATCATGTACTTCTTTTGCATAAGTGCAGTCTAAACGCCGCAATTCATTCTCAATGCGACCATCACGCCCGACTGCCGTGTTTAATTAGCCTAAAACGTGCTCTGCACCCCTCCATTATACGTACCGCCACCACCACCACGCACACATAACGATAGTTCTTTTGCAGGTAAAGTGGCCGGCAACTGATCGTTCGTTCATCCCGATGTGGCAAAAGAGTTTTATGCCAGCATGCCGACCATGGCTGAAAGTTCTTCATCTTCAACAGCTTCCGCCATCTCTGAGTTCTGTGACATTGCGCGCGCATTGTATAAAGTTAAAATGAAGCTGCACAATGCCGAATCTGCATGTGGACAAAACTGTGGTCCCTAACTGATGAAGATAGCAATGCGAGCAACGCCGCATCGTTCCGGTTGTCTGCGAACGCCATTTTGACTTTTGCACCGCACATCTGCGGCGCTTCGCGCTCGGCGCTCTGGGGCATCGTCCAAATTAATCGGGTTGCGGCAAAATGTGACTGAATTAATGAGTGTGTGAAGCTATTAAACAATGCATATGATAGCCGGAACCAGGGAACACGTCCGAATTATCCGCTTTTCTGAAATAACGAGGGTCAAATTAACGAGCTTTTACTGTATTTATAACCATTCCATTTCATCAGTCTTTCTCAATACCACAAATGCTCTGGCAGAGACTTGTAAATCACATTATGAACTCTGCGTGCTTTCATTTCTCCTTTGGTGTGCCACATGAAACGACAGAAATATTTCAGTAGTAAGGAAAGCCGAGGTAGTTTGTACGAATGCATAGTGAAATAGCGCAAGAAACACAGGAACACAGGCAAGAGAGACGATCGTCTCTCTTGTCTGTGTCGTGCCTGTGTTTCTTGCGCTATTTCACTATGGAGAGAAATATGCTTGGTTTCCACAGGACATAAGACGTGTCGTAGATTTTCAAAACCTTTAGTAAGCAAGAACAATATAGAAATGGCATTGACTACTGGTGTAAAAATGCCATAACAGCAGACTGGTCACTGGCATGGCAGACATATCAGGTTGTGCACTTGCCGACATCGTAGCATAGGCCCAGTTCCTGGGAGTTTTTTTCTCGTCGCATGGTCTTCATGAGCTGGTTCGATTGTGTCTTTAAGACACATACAGTGAAACCTCGGTGATACGATCACGGCTCATACGAATTTTGGGGTGATACGAATTTTGCTTTGGTCCCGGCCAAGGCCCATTGGCCTGCAGTGTAATGGAGTACGGTTGTTGCAAACAGATTTTCACCCCGCGACGTTTCATACGAACGTAAGCTACCGCGCAGGTACGAAGAGGTGCTGTCCGTGCTGTCGCTGAAGACGCGCCAAGCACGTGTGGGCGCAGAAACGCAAGCGCGGGCATGCGCACCGCTCCGCTAATTCATCGGAATCACGGTGTAAGAAAAATACTTTCCTTGCACAATGATCACAATAAACATTCACTGACGTGTCGTAGCCTCCGAGATTGTTCGAGCGAATCTTGGAGGCCCTAATGAGCCTCCATGTGTTTTCGCATTTCGATTACAAGTCATGTCCTCCATGCAAGCGATGTCCTCATGCATCAGACGTCCTATGAAAGGCGGACGAGGACCCAAAGAAGAATCTCTCGAAAAACATCCGAAAAACATTTCAAGGATCTCTCGAAAAACATCCCCAACACCACCACGATAAGAAAATAACAACATAGGACCGCGGTTCTGAAGCTTTCTGGCCTTCATCTATCGCGTCAAAGCGCTCCTAATTTACTTTCGCCGCACTACTCCAGTGTCACGTGGAAAAGCATACTGAGATTTGGAAGGGGCTACTAGCTGTCATGGGTCACAACACATCTGGTTCAATAATTACACACGCGTGAACAGGCCGTATATTTACGAGTGTAGGTATGATCGTTGACATCTAAAAACTTCAGTGGTAATCATTCAGAGCTGTTCGCGACTTTGCTGGGGCCCTGGAGAACAATAACTGAAAATGTACGCCTGCTTTCTTTTGTCGCATGCTAATTTGAAAGCTTTAATGAAGCAACTGTGACAGTGGAATCCGGTAAATCAGATCATCGATTACTATCGTTCTCGTGGTCTGTTTCCCGTTGCCATAAAAGTGGTCCTCCCAAGAACGCCCTCGTAAGGGACTTTAAGAAGGCAGATGATGTTGCTATCACTGATTACCTGGACAGGCACCTTGACACTAACATAGAAAATGTTGAGACATCATGGCAGCGGTTCTCTGTGGTAATCAAATACTGTATTGAAAGTAATATCCCTCTTCAGAAAATTTGCAGGGAGCGTGCAAACCCGTGGATTAATCGTGAGATAATACATTTGAAGCGTAGGATTAAAAGACTTAGGAAAAAACGCCAGGCCTGCGCTGAAACCGCAGCACAGTCACAGCGAAAGCTGGAAGAGCGGCGTTTCTAGAGCCCGTTAAGCTCTCTTGGGGCTACAATACAAGTACACTAGAAAGGTACCCACTACGCCATAAATCACAATTTTTGTGAAGTTTGGAAGCACCTACTAAGCCATTATTCGTCATTCTGCGGAGAAGCGAGACAACTGCTACACGTCTGTAAGGCATTATGTGCACTTTGTTGACGCGACGACTGATGACGATGAAGAATTATGGCTCAGCCCTTTGTAATGGGTTGGAATCTTTAAACGGCCCACCAGTTACGTAATTTGCATTGGGTGACGCCCGGTCACTATTTCCCTCTCCCGTCATGCTGTATAACATACGTTGACGTGGGAGAGAGACGGGGGGGGGGGGGGGGGAGGAAATGGATCATGCGCTTATGGGCTTCCTTGGCAACCAATACAAGTGCACTTGCGAGAAACCCACTACGCTATAAATCAGTGTAATTTTACTGAGACCCCGAGGAAGTGGATCATGCGCTTATGGGCTTCCTTGGCAACCAATACAAGTGCACTTGTGAGGAACCCACTACGCTATAAATCATTGTAGTTTTTGAGAAGTAGGGCAGCAGGCACTGTGCCATTTTTCGTCATTCTACGGAGAGCGTTGGTACCTGCTAAACGCATGTAAGGCATTATGCGCACTTTGTTGATGCTGTGCCTGATGACGATGAAGAATTATGGCAGAGTCCTTTGTAATGGGTTGGAAGCATTCAACAACCTACTCGTTGCGCAATTCGCATTGTGTGACGCCTGGTAACAGAATTCGCGTTGTGCGACGCTTGGTGCTTATTTTACTCTTCTACCACACTATATTGCATATGCTAATGTGGTTCCTTCCCGACATGAAGCCTGTATAGGACCATTTTGCAAAGCAGTTTCAAGCACCGGCATGGCTCAGAGGTTGAATACTGGGCTCACACGCAGAGGGCCCAGGTTCGAACCTCGTTCCATCCTGGAATTTTTTTCTTATTTCGTTTTTTTTCTTATTTCGAGCGATACTGGTTACGGACACCGGCGGAGGCGGCGGCGGCGGCGGCGGCGGACAACTACGGCGCCAAAAACGGCCGGTGAAATGATCTCATAACAGCTTTCGCTGTAAAAGCATAAAACCCATTTACCTGAGTTTGTTGAACTTAAAGAAAAGCTCTCAACGAATTTGAATGCCGCCAGGCAAAACTTTTTTAATAATCGGCTCGCTGAATTCGTTAAATCTGAACCTAAAAAATTCTGGCGTCATTTAAGTGAAAGAAATGAACAAATTGACAAAATAAAAGTGAATAATGACCTTATAACAGAACCCAGGGCTATCTGTGATACCTTTAATAATTATTTTCAGTCGGTTTTCTCTGAGTCCGATAGCAGAGTCATTCAATGCTTCTTATGGTCACGAAACTGCCGCGTCAGTTTCATATGGAGCCAGCGGCCGCTGCCAGAGGCGCAGCTGTGCTTGAGAGGCGATGCAAACGCTGCTATCGTTGGCGTTGTGTGTGGGACAGCCTCAGTGTTTTAGCTTTCTAACTTCCGCAACAGTCGCGTTGCTTTCACACTTTTACTGTTAACACTCGGCATGCATAAATACATTCCTGAACGAGTTTTCTGTCTTAAAATGAGCACCCGGGAGGAAAAAAAAACCAGTATCGGACACGTTATTCGAAGGTCGCAGGTTCGGTCCCTGCCGGCGGCAAGTTTTCTTTTCGTCCATTTTACTTTCTTCACATTTATATCCCAATTATTACAAATAACATCCCCTATACTTTCGTTGGCATTACTGTCTGTTAGTTCTCATTAATATTGTGTCTAACAAAGAAAAACGAGCCCTTAAAAGTAATCTTCTTTCCTTCAGCTCAAGACATGCAGCTCGCGTTGGTATCAGCCGAAAAAACACGAACATTCGGGGATTAACAAAAAAATACCAAGATATAATTACGAACGCCATAGCGGGGGACTTCTGAATGATTTTTGCCACCTAGGGTAAAATGTGCCTAATTCTCAGCCCACTGGTGTTGTTGCGTGTCGACCCCATCAAAATGTGGCCGCTGCGGCCTCGCAAGCTCCTTTCGCCTCAACACTACGACACTATGGTAGGTACAGCTTTTTAACATTTCCGTCAAATTAAAAACCGTGCATTCGCAGCAATGTGCCAGCGGTACCAGTTGTAAACATAGGCAAAAATACGAGCTGTTACACGCCCATTCGTGTGGCTACGATGCGGTATAAACAGGGCGTCGGCGATGCTCGCAGCTCTTCACAGGACGACTCACGTGGTCGTTTGCATAGTGGTCGGATTGTCGATGAGCGAGATCGAGGTTTGCACTTCGTGAGATACGAAGAAAGTCCTTCAAAAATCCTTGGAGCGGCGTCAGCCTTCAGCGTTGGTTTGTCGCGTTTCAGGGACACGGAGTCGCCGTTGATGTTAAAGTCATACGCAGTGACAATGTCCGAGGCGTCGAAATGGTTCGCACATACACGTGTATAGTTCGACTCAAAGTTAAAATCGCCACTTTCCTGCCGCGGTATGGCCCGCTTCCCTTTCTCGCGCTGCTGCTTGTCTAATGGTAAAGAAAACAACGACACCTTTCTGGTTTCCTTGTAGCCGGAACGGCACCCCGGCGCACACAACATCTGTTAGGCATCCTAGTCCTGAGGAAACCTTTACGCTAACTTAAACATATCATATCCAGCAGCTTGTCTCGCACTGCGCGAGTATTTCAATACGCGGACGGCGCAGACGATCGCCCCTGTGGCGCAGCGGCGGCGCGTTGCGGCATTTTAGAGCAGCGTATGAAGCTCGCCCATAGCGTGACGGCGCAGTTTCGTGACCATAAAGAGAATTGAATGACTCTGCCGATAGGGAAGGGCCTACTGGACGCTTTACTGACTCGGAGTGTGATTTAGTAATAACGTGTGAGGGTATAATGAACATTCTTAATTTGAGCAATAAAAAATCTGTAGGGCCTGATGGAATTCCGAATGCTTTTCTTAGACGTTACGCTGAGCAGTTATCACAACCAGCCAGTCTATTACTACTGGTAAGGTTCCGACTGATTGGCTTAAAGCAAGGGTTGTACCTATACACAAAAAAGGTGACCGGTTACTGGTTTCGAACTACAGGCCAGTTTCTATTACCTGTTCCTGCTGTAAACTGCTTGAACATGTAGTAGCTAAATATATAAACAATTTTTTAGCAAACAAAAAAATCCTCACATGCCATCAACATGGTTTCCGTAAAGGATTATCCACGATTACTCAGCTTATCACAACTGTTCATGATTTTTCATGCGTTTTGGATCTTGCAGGACAAGTCCATGTACTGTTCTTAGATTTCAGCAAGGCATTTGATAAAGTGCCTCGTGGGAAGTTGTTGTACAAACTGCAGCAAATAGGGCTACCAAGGTTCATTATCCAGTGGATAGCTGCTTACCTTTCTAATCGTGTGCAGTTTGTTGCAATAAAAAACTCTGAGTCAGCAGTGCTCCATGTCAGTTCTGGTGTTCCCCAAGGAAGTGTCCTGGGTCCACTATTCTTTCTAATCTATGTGAATGACTTGGTCGATGTTGTGCCCCAGGATGTAGGCATTAGATTATTTGCAGACGACTGTATTTTGTTCAAACATATATCCTCTACGGCTGATCAAAACATTTTACAGACAGCGCTGATGGCAATAGGTGATTGGTGTAGTAGGTGGGATATGGTGCTGAATTCCGAGAAAACTGTTCTGCTATGCATTACGAGGAAGAAACAGCCCGTCATCTTCCCCTATATTCTTCATGACTGTCCAGTGTTACAAGTAGATAAATATAAATATTTAGGCATTACTCTCAGCTGCGACCTTACTTGGACACCACACATAACAGACATTTGCACAAAAGCGATCCGTAAATTATGGTTTTTAAAAAGAAAATTAAAACATGCTCCCTCAAGCGTAAAGCTTTTGGCATATAGAACTTTCATTTTATCTAAGCTCGAATATGCTGCAGTCATATGGGATCCTTTTACAAAAAAGGACATTATGCTTCTTGAAAAAGTGCAACGTAAGGCGATCAGATTTATTTTTAACAAGTATAGAAGACTCGACTCACCTAGTTCACTAATGCAGTTACACAAGATTCCTTTGTTAGAAACAAGAAGAAAGTTGAGCCATTTAACGTTTTTACATAAAATTATGTCAGGAAAAATTACAATAAATGTACCATGTTGTGTCCAACCAGCTACTGCTAGGACAACCCGTCGTAAACATGACCGATCATTGGCGCCCATATTTGCACGAACTAATGCCTACAAACATAGTTACTTTCCTAGAACAGTCACAGATTGGAATTCACTGCCTCAGGAGATTTTTACCACTGAAAATTTTGTTACGTCACTGGAAAATTACCTTTTTGGTGTCTAGCGTCCCAAAATGTCATAATGTTGTTGTTTCACAGACGTGATGCCTCTTTTAGCGTCCTCATGTGTCTTTTCTTTTTTTTGCTACGTCACTGGAAGATTATCTTGTTGGTGTCTAGCATTCCCATATGTTGTAATCTTGTTGTTTCACAGACATGATGCCTCTTTTATCGTAAGAATGATAGTGTTTCTTTTGTTTGCAACAAAGTCATGTATTCTTGTTTTTGCTGTAACAATTCACTTGATGTTTTCTTTTGCCACTCCTGCTTGGACCAGAATGTTGGTCCGCAGTATGTTTAAATAAAATAAATAAATAAATAAATTTTCCATGCTTTCTGGTGATACGAATTTCGGATGATACGAATATTTTTGGTGATCCCGCGAGATTCATATCACCGAGGTTTTACTGTATCTCTGACATGTCGCAGGCACCCGAGTACAAATCTCAGCCTTTTGATAGCCAGTTGCGTGAATGGCGGGAAAGAGGCCCGTAATGCAGTGGCGCCTGCCCAGTGCATTCGATGGTTGCGTTTGGACAGGCACTTTTGTGGCTATCGACCCAGTTCAGTTCAGCAGCCACCGCACAGGAAACGTCTTGGTCGTGCAATAAATATGTGTACATTCAGTGCTACATTCTTGTTGTGCCCGCTAAGCCTGCCCTCGTACTCACGACCTTTGTTGATTTTGTAGTTATTTGCGTACAACGTGGCAGTACCCCCCAGCAGTGCAACAGTTCTTCAACATTGCCATCAAAGTGCTGACGAGAAAACAGGTTCATCTGACGGGCACCAGCATCGACATGCAACTCTTACAGAGTTCGAAGAAGATACTTCACTAAGTTGCGAATATCTATCCAGGATATTATTTTCCTCTCATGCTACAATACTCATACTCATGCTGCGGCGCCTGTCCCACGTCTTCTTATCTGTGTCTAGTTTTCTTTGTGCTACGTCTCGACATGAATATGGAATCAGTACTCATTAAGCACCTTGTACTGTTTCTTTCGATGGGTTTCTTGTGCAATAAATTTAATTATAATGATGCAAGTGAGTGAATTCCTATTTCAGCATCTGAGGCACAGTATCCCGACTATGTATTTGAAAGCCGACGTGAAAAGTGCCACATGTGTTGTGCTTTTAATTGGCGAGCACAAACGTTGCAGTTTGACACGTCTGAAGTGTGTCCGGTGCTCTCTAAAAAAAATGACAGTAATCGATGCAGAACTGCAGGAATCCATCCTTCTTCACTAATACCACGGGTGACACCCATTAACTCTTGGATATGTCGAATTCTCGACAACGATTAGAAGCAGACAATGTCCCAACTCAAAGAACTGCTCACAGGAGCAGTTCTTTGGGCTGTTTTTGCTTATGCGTAGGAAGACTCAAACTGACGTCGAAAGCAACGTTTTTAGAACCAATACAGTTTTGCAGCTCCGCTCACGTGCCGGCTAACGCGGCCGACGCGTGAACTTACGGCGCTGCTGTTCCATTTTGCTTCCCTTGCCGTGGCCCCCGGGATCGGATACAGCAACGCACTATTGCTCTCAATGGCACGTTGCCGAAAGTAATCACAAAAGCAACACACCTGCCGCAGTGATCTCAGACGCACGAGAACTAGCCGCTTGCGACGCGTTGTCCATTTCTCTTGCTCACTTTCTCCGTACTCCGTGCGTGATTGTTTGCGAACGGTGATCGCTTGGGAAGCAGTTCTTTCGATTTAGCGTGTGTGAAAGGCACAAAGCTGAAGAATGCCATCTTGATGCGCGTGTTGCACAAGCAGCTAGGAAAGGAAAACCTGTCATCACTTCTCTGAATCAGGGCAGGGACTTGCAAGAAATATCTGGAGATTCTGAACGCCTATCCCACCAAAATCGTGAAGATGGGAACTAACTTCGCTACAAGTCGCCTAACTGTGCTTAGGGAATACAAATCAGGTACCTTGATGAACCGTTGTTCGGGTTGTACGCCTTTCTCAAGAAATCGGAATTAATTAGCCCGAAAATTAACAACGGTTCTCTGTGTTATGACTTGCTTAGGATGACAAATCTTAGTACATAAGCCAGTGTCATGTCCACCTCCGTAGAAAAAAATGAGATCGCCGTAGTCATGATCGATCCCGCAACCTTAGAGTCAGCAGCCGATCACCGTAACCACTGTTCCACGGTGGCGGCTAAACAGAGGTTGACGGCAAGAGAATATTCGTGCGAGAGGACAGCTAGACGTGTGTGATTGTACCATTATTATAGGTCACGTATGGTTATCTTTTGACGTTTATGGAGCATAGCTTGTGAAAGGATCGCTTCATGAAACAGTCGAGGTTATTGAAAAAAGTTTAAATGTCGGAATCTTGGCTGTCATGGCCGTCAAAAGCTGCAGCGACGATATATCACATGGGTGTTGTAGCAGACGACGCGTGAGACATGATGCAAGATGGAACTGTAGCGCCGCTAGTTCTTGCATCGACCATCGCGTCCACTTCAGAGAGCAAGCGTCTATGGGGAGCTGCAAAACTGAACTCGTTCTAGAAACATTGCTCGAAACCTGGTTGAGCAGCTTGGATCGTCAGAGTAAGTTCGGTAGAATCAGTGAGGGAGAAAGCATTGCTGGCTTCGACAATTTCTTCTACGCAGGGGATCATCATGCCTTTGTTGACATGGTTGTATTCAATACCAAAAGTGGTGAGCATCTCCGTTGCTTTTCCTCCGCGCAGCTCGGCTACGCCTCTGACGACACAAAGGTTGTGGTTGACAAACAGCTGCCGGTCGCCCTCAATGAGGCCTGGTATGTCTGTGGATTTCTGAGCACCGACAGAAATGATGACACTGGAGCGAGGCAAATAAGTCAGAATTTCGCCGAAACGGCAAAGCAATGAATGCGATAGCAACAAACTGAAATGTAACGTGAAGAATGGAAAGCAGCTCGAACGGAAGCAGCTCTTGCTCTGCCATTCACTGCAGAGCAAGAGGTCACCCATTCGATTCCACACTTCGGAAAAAAATTTTCTGAATTATTTTTCTTCATGGCTTTTATATATATATATATACACAGTGAAAACTCGGTGATCCGATCACACCTCATACGAATTTCGGGGTGATACGAATTTTTCGTTGGTCCCGGCCAAGGCCATTGGCCTGCAATGTAATGCAGTACGGTTGTTGCGAACCGATTTGCATCCAGTGATGTTTGATACGAACGTACGCTACCGCCCAGATACGAAGAGGTGCTGTCCGCGCTGTCACAGAAGACGCGCCAAGCATGTGCGAGCACCGGAACGCAAGCGTGGGCATGCGCGCCGCACCGCCAAATCGTCAGAATCACGGTGCAAGAAAAACACTTTTCTTACGGTCAGAATAAACCTTCAAAGACGCGTCACGGCCCCCGAGATTGTGTGCGCGAATCTTTGAGGCTCTTATGTGCCTCCGTGTGCCTTCGCGTTAAGATTACAGAGGACGTTAGCGCCATGCTTTTCTTTTTCTAGCGCGTAGATGCGGGCTGCGGTCGTCGTACTGTGTTTACACGTGCCTGCCTCGTGCATCAGACATCCATGAAAGGAGGACGAGGACCGAAAGAAGGCGAGGACTGTCTTAGTGAAGGAGTCAGGCCTCACAACGTCAACATGCGCGACCATTGAGGTCGCACTTATGCGGGCACGGCCATAAATCTCCCCAAAACATCCCCAACACCTCCACGATAAAATCAAATAACACAGGACCGTGGTTCTGTAATTTTGTGGCCTTGATCCACCGCGTCAAAGCGCTTCTTTTGTTACTTTCGCTGCAGTACTCCAGTGTCACGCAAAAAACGCATACTAAAATTTGGAAGGGGCTACTGCTGTTGCTGGTCACAACGCACCCGGTTCATTAATTAAATACGCACGTACGGGCCGTATATTTACGAGTGCTGGTATGATTGCCGACATCTAAAAACTTAACTGACAATCATTCAGGGTTCTTCCTGACATTGCTGCAGCCCTTAAAAACAATAAATGAAAATGTACGCCAGCATTCTTTTGTAGCATGCTAATTTCCCATGCTTTCTGGTGATACGAATTTCGGATGATACGAATATTTTTGGTGGTCCCATGAGATTCGTATCACCGAGGTTTCACTGTACATACATATACATATACGGGACATGACGGCGACGGCAAAAACGAGCCGAGCTTGTCCATATAATTGCTATCGTAATAATAGTGACTTAATAATAATAATAATATCTGGGGTTTAACGTCCCAAAACCACCATATGATTATGAGAGACGCCGTAGTGGAGGGCTCCGGAAATTTCGACCACCTGGGGTTCTTTAACGTGCACCTAAATCTAAGTACACGGGCCTCAAACATTTTCGCCTCCACCGAAAATGCAGCCGCCGCGGCCGTAATAATAGTGACTTGGTCTTCAAGCACATGCAAGGCTTGGGTTCCTGGCGCGGTGCGTGTCAGTAACGCTTCTTCGAAGGATAGCGCTATTGAATTGGATCTCAGGTCGATGACTGCACCGTGGTGGCTTAAGAAGTCCAAACCAAGAATGAGATCCCTCGAGCAGCGCTGTCCGATTACGAAGGATGCAGAATAAGTCCGGTTATTAACCATGAATTATTGAGCGGATTCCTGCCGGCTTTACTAGGTGACCTCTAGCTGTCCACATTTCAGGGCCTTCCCATGCAGTCTCAACTTCTCTCAACTTCGCGGCGAGCGGCCTACTGACGATCGAGTAGTCTACTAATGCGTGAACCAAAGCGACAATGTTGTGGTCATTGATAGCACGTCAATGTCGGTAGTCCATGGTCAAATTTCCCATGCTTTCTGGTGATACGAATTTCGGATGATACGAATATTTAACGTCCCTGGCGGACGTTAAATTCCTGGCGGAAAAGTTGGGTCATCTCTTCCTTAAAGATGGTGACGTTTTTGTTCGGTAGCTGCACCCATGTTTCCAGCAAGGCGGCCCTCTTCTTGTGAGAGACCCTCATGAACTTGTCCAAGAATGCACTGCAAAGAGAAAGCATGTTTGAAGTGTCAACTCCCGATTCTTGAACCAAGTCCTTGCTGCGTCTTCTAGACATGATGCAGCTCGTCTTTGGTGTTCCTCTTGTTAGAGGTGGCAACATAGTCGTATATTTCAAGCCAGGTTTCCGGGTCTTCAAGTGATGACCTGCAAAAGGTTGGTGTCTCCCTGGGTCGCTATAACAGGATTAACATTGAGAGCACTGGGCAGTCAAGAGAGCAGGACTCGTGTCTGCATTTAGAGCATGACTGTGGAAAGTCAGGATCAAGCACAGCAAGACAAAGTGGGATGAAGCGCTTCAAAGGTAGGCTGTCCAGAGGGCCCGGGTCGTTGCCGAGAGTCACCACCTCCCAGTTCTGTCCAGGGTGGAGCCACCGACTTGATGGGGAGCCTCCCCTCACCATTTTTCTCAGGACTATTAAAGCCCTTGTCACTGTCACGGTCATCACTGCTACTGTACAGGTCAAGGACTTGGACTGCCGTGTGTGGTCGAGAAGGGGCTCGTACTGCGGCAGTTGTCCCTGCTGCCTGCGGCTAGTTCGACGATCCAGGAAACCCATAGTCTTCTTCTTCCTGGCTTGGTCTTGCTTCACACATTTTGTGGCCGTCTGGAACATGAACAAACCAGCACCTCCACCAGATGCCACGTGGCTGTGATGAAATATGCAGAACACAAGCTGGCGCAGATGAATACTCTTTACTGGGCTAACTTTATTGTTTATGATGAAAACACTTTATTGGGTTAAACGCAAAGTATGAGCAATACTCACTGTACAATGATAGCAGCGAGCATGGGTGTTGACTAATCTGCTTGTCTGTGAAATTCATTGGCTTTTACACATGCCTTATCGAACCCTCCAGCGTTACCACTGGTGCTCGCGTTAGCTGTAGAATAAACTCGGTTACTCGTGTCCCGCACGTAATCTTAACAGAACATTGTGGTGCGGCCTATGACAAGTGGTGGTAGCAGGTTTTTGTGGATGAAGCCCAATCGCATTAAAATAAGGAAATAAGCACACGTGACAGTATTACTGTAAGCCTGAAAATTAATATGCAAAAAATGATGCTCAATAGCTGGGTGAATGAACAATAATTCATGATGCCCAGAATCCATGCAATAATTTTGTCTATCTAGGCCAACCACTTAAAGGGAGGTCTACTCATGGAAAGGAAGTTCACCAAAAAATAAAGATGAGCTGGAGCCCTCATTGCAAGCATTACCAAATCACGACAGGCAATTTACCATTAAAGCAGAATGTGCACGTCCATGTCATTCTACCAGCAGGAGGTGGAAACTTGGAGGATAACCAACTCTAGAAATTAAGGACGCCAGAGCGTGCAATGAAACAAATGGTAGGTGTAACATTAACCCCTTAATTGCTTTGGACGAGCAGAGCTCGTCCTGTCCAGACTGTCCCCAAAGTGCTTCGGACGAGCAGAGCTCGTCCTAGCGGAATAGGTACTCCCCTCTAGCATTCAGGACAAGAGGCGCTCTTCTACAGCTTAGATTGCGTGTCATCCACCAGATGGCAGCATTTACTTGACAATTTATTTTTCTCCTGCGGAAAGAGCGCGGTTGTTGTATGAAAAGATTGCTTGCGGTGGCGGCCACCCATGCATAGCTGGCTCGTCAACACGAAAAAGAAGCTTTTCATTTTCGTCATCTTCTTCGAGTGATGATGATTCGGATACAGATGTTTATCTTGTGTCCGGAAGTGAAGACAGCGATGGCGGTGAATTGAGCATCTCCTCCAGTGATGATGAAAACAGCTCGGAAGCGAACATCGCGAGTGCTTGCCAGTGGATCCTGCGTGATGCGGACAATCCTCCTGTGAAGCCTCCTCGCTTTCTATTCTTGGCCATTCCAGACAAGACTTTCAACTTGTCATCGCCAGATGACCTTATGGAATATATTCAGCAGTTTCTTCAAAAGTGCTTCATTTGCTCTCGGAAGCGAGGAGAAAACGGGAAAAAGTTGAGAAAGGAAACTCTCTTTTGGTGCAGGAGCTGCAACAGACGTTATTCCGTGTTTTCATTTGACTAAGTATGTGGTGCAAATATTTTTTCAACATCGACTAGCTACTTTTTAGTACAATCAGATTCGAAATCAGCAATAAAAAAAATAGGCACTTCTGGCTGGGAAATTTTCAAAAAAATAAAGCACTTAAGGAGTTGTTAAGAGATAGGAAGTGAGCAAAGTGGATCACTGGAGTAACTGATATGGTGTCGACAGTAAGAGATAAAAGTGGACATAGGTGGGCCACATAATGTGTAGTGCAATGGAATGGATACCAAGGGTTGGAAAACAGTTGCGGAGGGGTCTTTGCGACTTTGCCCCCATAATGGGGAACCCTGTACTCCTACGGTGCTGGAGGAAGAAACAGTTGTTGAGCCCCCTCAAATAATGGACAGAAACTACAGAGTTCAAGAATATGAAGATCGGTGGGTAATGTGGATCTGTGACGGATGACAATCTTAAAATGCAGGCATTTTGGATAAACTGGCTCAAAATGTGCTTATTCGAGGAAAGGCACTGGGCGAGTCGGTATAGCTTCATAGTGGCTCACAGAGCAAGAGACACAGACAAAAGGCAAATAAAATGGATACAACACAGCGCTATCAACTGAAGTTTATTGGTCGAACCACACATATATCATGCGCACAAACCGTGACATAGCTAAGGTGAACACACTAGGTTACCAATAACGTAAAAAACCATCTCCTCGCATGCTTTCACTTGCACACAGAACGGGGCAATGTTACAGAACATCACGGTCACGGCTTACAAAGTCCTTAAATTTGCCATTGCAATAAAATGAACCTAAATGTGCCAATGTTACTGTTATTGGTCATACTTCAACGCACTTTAAAATTTTTTTCTAAACGTCTTATCACTTATGGCGAATTCCACTGGTCGAGCTGGAGCAAGTTTTCTTGCTCAGCGGTCGAGAATCTGCGCTCCACTGGTCGATTCGAAGCAAGTTCGCGTTTTCCACTGGCATAAACATGCATAAACAACTTCTGGAGAGACCTCACGGGGAGCATTCACGTGTTCCGCTGGCAGATTTGGCTTGGTGCAATCTGAGTGCTCGCTCCAGGATTTCGGCGGCCGCTCCGGATCTCCCAGTGGTATTCGCCATTAAGCAAGGCTGTTGAAAGTCGTTTCATTCATATTTTTGGGAACAAAGCAGAAATACTCGTAACTCGCAGATACAATACTGATCTACACCAAGTGGGGGCTTTTCAATAATAATAATAATATCTGGGGTTTAACGCTCCAAACAAGTGGGGGCTTTTCCCTTAAAGCGCTTCTTTAATTCCTTCATTCTCAAGCAGACTGCACACATTGCAGAGTCTAGTGGTTGCCTTCACAGTATCTTATTATTTTGACATTTGAGATTTGGTCACCACAATCAATACCTCTGTAACAAAGAAGGATGTCGACTTGGGCTTGTTGGTTTGTCATCCTCGTAAACTGTTGCGCGTGAAAGACGTAGACAGGGAACACAAAAGACACACATGGAGCGCACACTGTCAACAAATTTTATTAGCAGAGCGACGTGACCTCATATACCCAATGCGCATGACAGCAGGTAGATATCAACAACACGGTCCACTCAATATACACGTGTTGTGCCACAAAGATACACGATTTCCTTAACGGAAAGTGAGATGGATGCTTGGCTGACGCATTTTTCTTTTAAGCCCGAGATCTCGTGAGCCTCATTGAGTTTTGCCAGGTATATAAGGTCACATCGCTCTGCTAATAAAATTGGCTGACAGTGTCCACTCCGTGTGTGTCTTTTGTGTTCCCTGTCTACGTCTTTCACGCGCAAGTTTACGAGGACTCTGTAACAAGGAAGAAGAACAAGAAGAAGAAAAAAGATGTACAGTTTATAGTGAGGATAGCTGCAACACCTGCAGCTTGACTAGCCCCGCCAGCCAGTCAGAATGGCAGAAATGGCAGAGTTCCCCACTTGCGATAACAAAATATTTATCTGTTCTGAAATCACAGTCCGTCAATAAGCTATAATAGCGATACTGTAATCTACCTGCACCAATTTCTCTTCACCGTTTCTCTTCTGTACAAAGTGCTAGCTAGTTGCTCGTGGCAAAGCTTATAATAATAATAATATCTGGGGTTTAACGTCCCAAACCCACGATATGATTATGAGAGACGCCATAATGGAGGGCTCCGGAAATTTCGACCTCCTGGGGTTCTTTAGCGTGCACCTAAATCTAAGTACACGGGCCTCAAACATTTTCGCCTCCATCGAAAATGCAGCCACCGCGGCCGGGATTCGATCCCGCGACCTTCGGGTCAGCAGTCGAGCGCCATAACCACTAGACCACCGTGGCGGGGCGTGGCAAAGCTTGCTGGAGTTACTTTTCTGGCCACACATTCTCAAGCATATGAGGAGGTGCTCTAACGAGCTGACGCGACAGGGCCACTGCACGTAACACAGAGTGCCCATTCCAGCCGAAACAATGGATGAGCGCACAAGTGCTTTGAGCCCCGGCTATCAGGCGAGCTTAACCTAATAGCACGAGAATTGATGGACACATTCTTCGCAAGAAATAAGGGAACCGCTTGTATGAGCCAGCCCTCCATTTCATTACTTGATAACGAATTCGCCTTATTACATTATGGCCAAACATTACGTATTGCCTCCTGCCGGTGATTTCGCCTGCACTGTGCTATATAACTTTTGTCCCTGCTTTCTTAGTATCTAATTTTTCGTTGATGATTGGTTTTGTCATGCCTTCCCACGTTAGCTGCACTTTTTACCTTTTATGTATTAGTGATAATCTATAGTGTTCATCCGAGCTGGGTTTGGTCACGGTTCATGCGCGTTATTTATGTGTGGTTCGGTCAATAAACTTCAGTTGATAGTCAGCACCAACCGTTTTCTTTGCCTTTTATCTGTGTCTGCCGCGCTGTTAGCCACTATGATGCTTTCCCCTGTTTAAGCTGAGTAAATTACTTGAGCACAGCTTTGCAAACTTATAAAAGAAACATAGGCGCTGCGCAAAGTGCCAACAACGCCGCCTGTTGCCACGGCTCGGAAGCGGAGGCGGGAACGAGCGAGCAGTGTTCCCGTGAGCGTCAAGGCGAGTGCTATAATTGCTGTGATAGTTGCGTTTTCCATGGCAATTCAACGCTTGTGTCCGCCTTCAGCGACGGCCAGAAACAACTGCTGCGAGCAAGAGCGACGGTGGTGGTGGATAGCCGCAGTTCAACACAGAAGGTAAGCAATCGCGCTTTGTTTACGGCAGTGTTAGAACGATTAGCGTGTTTTTATTTCTCCATTTATGTCGCTATGCCTTTAGTGAACGCTACCACGTTTACAGTCGTTGGCCTTGTCTAAATTCTGGAAGCTACAATGCACATGAGGTTGCTGTTATTCATGAGACGCGATGCCTCTCTTAGAAGAAACGAATGATGCGAAGCGCCAAGCCAGACAATGCGGAGTAAAGCTATGAATAAGTAATTGCGCTTAGGCGCTTTAAAAGAAAGGACTCCGTGTTCAAAAGCAGATAACAGCGCCTTCAGAAAAGCACCGATTGAATCACACATATGCTGCACAGAATCGGCTACATGCTCAACCTACCGATTGCACTGGCATGCAATCTTCGGTGCAGAATGCTCCCTGTGCGCTCGCCTCAGCTATCTGCATAGTGGCAGTACAACCTGGCACCTGTGAGCATTGAAAACTTTGGCCAGGACATTAAACCTCATTTTGAATATGAGTGCAAATCAGCGCAGCCAACAGGAGGGGACAGAAGAGAGAACACAGAGCGCTCTCTTCTGTCCCCTCCTGTTGGCTGCGCTGATTTGCACTCATAATCATGTTGTACCAACATGCCCAATCCTACAGTCTTCATTTTGAATGCCTCTGAACATGACTTCATGGTCTTGGGAAACGCCCGAGGTTGTGTAATAAGCCATTTTGACATATGAGCATAAATTAGAGGTTAAGGGCTTTTATAGTGTTTTTATAGTGCCTATAAATGCCTATTTTTGGCATTCGTGCCTAAATGCTTCAAATGCCTATAAATGCCTATTTTCATAATTAGCGCTTATATGAACGCTATTTAGCCTCAAGTTTCACTCCCAGGTGCTGTTTGAGACCACTATTCATGTTACCGCGCAAGATTGACTGTTGGGAACTATGGGGTTCAACCTATAGTCCTGTAGTTCAACCAACTCTAGTCCTCTAGGTCAACCAACCAACAACCGCTGGCAGCAGTGAAGCGGGACACGCCAGTGAGCATTTGCCACCGAGCTGACGTTGCCCTAGCGGTTGGCGAATGCGAAACTGCGGAGATATATAATAATAATAATATCTGGGGTTTAACGTCCCAAAACCACGATATGATTATGAGAGACGCCGTAGTGGAGGGCTCCGGAAATTTCGACCGCCTGGGGTTCTTTAACATGCACCTAAATCTAAGTACACGGGCCTCAAACATTTTCGCCTCCATCGAAAATGCAGCTGCCGCGGCCGGGATTTGATCCCGCGACCTTCGGGTTAGCAGTCGAGCACCATAACCACTAGACCACCGTGGCAGGGCCGAAACCGCGGAGAGCCGTCAGTGGAGAGTGAAGAGCAAAAAAAAAAAAAAAAAGAAAGAAAAATGTGAACTGCACGCAGCTTTTCTTTGTTTGTAATTTACTTTTTAAGGTATTCACTGCATTAGTGTAGCCAGAAATATTTTTCAGGAGGGGGGGGCAACCATACTTTATATATGTTCGTGCATGCGTTTGTATGTGTGTGTGTATATTCACACACGCAAAACTGAAAAGTTTCGGAGGAGAGGAGAAGGTTGAAACCTCGCCCCCCCCCTTTCCTGGCTACACCAGTGGTTCACTGCCAGGGGAGAAATTGGCTCTATGCAATTCGACCCGGCCAATAGGAGGAATCCCTCCCTTCTGGTCTTTTAGCAATCTGGCTGTCTGCTCCTGCTCTGCACTTCTCGGTCATGCCGGAACGACACTCAGGAATGTGTTGATTCGACAGTGGACACATGACTCACTCTGCAGAACACGGGAGTGCGAACCGTGCGGGACAACGCACGCTATGTTCAAATGTTGGCGCCTTTGTGCCATCTTAAGCAATAACATTTTTGTTTTCCTGTCGCAGATAGAGGTCGCGCACATCTTCGTTTGAAATTATTTGCATTTATGTGAAAATTTATTTTGCCTATATTTACGATTTTGGAAGCCTAAAACATTGTTTTGCCTGCCTATTTTTGGCGCCTAAAACGAGCTTTTTTGGTGCCTAAAAATCCGGCCTCTACTCATCACGTACACCAGCAGTGATGGAAGCGACGTTTTGATTTTTGGAGCACATTCTGGAGCAGAATAAAAGGTGCTCTGGAGTGGCCATAAGTGTTTTGGGGGCAGCAAAAGTGCTAGTTTGGAGCAGCTATTGGTGTTTTCGGAGCAGCATCTCATAAATATTAATATTTATGATTAAATATATTGCACATACAATAACCACTGCAAATGCAAGAAACAAATAATTAAGCAGACAGATGGTCATTTAACACATACGATGAGCTACATATATTTATTAAAATACCAGTACTCGTGGCAGAAATAATATCCAAATTGCAGAAGTAGCCACAATCACATGTAACTGTTGCCAAAGCAGCAGTTTATAATCGCTACGAGTTCAAAGCAATATGTTATTTACATGTTTCACCAAAATAGCCAGCATTAAACATTTAAAAAAGAAGGCTATATGAGCTATACACTTTAAAAAAATTCATGCCATATCCACGAAGTGAATGATGATTGAGGCGCTAGCTCGGAGATAATCGGGTAAACCATAAATGCTCCGTACAATTCCTCTACTATCATATAAAGACGTGGCACGTTATAGTAGTGATTGTAATCAGGCTTAGAATAACAGAGAGCTGAGCTAGTTGGTAAGTATTCATTCTAAAAAGACAGGGCGTGCAAACACAGACACAAGAAAGAAGTCAGGACACCACAAATGCCGGCGTTTGTGGTGTCCTGACTTCTTTCTTGTGTCCGTGTTTGCACGCCCTGTCTTTTTAGAATGTAATCAGGCTGTTGTTGAACGAGAAGCAGTCACAGACCTTGCAGCTGTGGCCAAACGTGTGGTCGAGGAAATCACGCTTGAAGCGCGCGTAGGCGCCACCAACTTCAGGTAGCGACCGCTTTCGGCGCTTGGCCGCTGCATCCCGCGCCCGTACCTCTTCGAGGTTCTCTTGCTGCCGCTTCCGCACTGCTTTGGCTTCGCAGGCTTGTATCTCGGGGTCCGCACAACACTCATGTCTCTCTGAGGCCTCGCAAGCTCTCACCGCAGGGTCTTCGCGGCGAGCCAGCGCTGCTGCTGCCTTGCGAGCCCTTCGCTCCGCCGCCTTGTCTTCTTCGTTCATGTTATTAGTATTGAAGTGCACTGACTGACGACTGTCGAAAGAGGACGCGCGCAGTTGTGGCCCTCTAGCGGTCTTCTATCAAACTAGAGCACGCGTCGGAGTGGTGCGAGTGTCGCATGTGTTGGCTATGCTATATGTGGTTTTGCCTGCGTTATTATCCTCATCAAGGCGCTCAAAGAACAAGAGGAAGAAGACTTCTCTTTCGCACAAGCTGCACCTGTAGCGGTCGCCTCCGGAACTAAGGTTACGGCGCGGGACTTCGCCGCAGCTTAAGAACCTGGCAAGCCAGCTCCTAAAATGCCAGTCCTTTAGTCAAAACCGATAAAGTGGTAAATGTAATCAGTCAGAAATCAAAGCCGTCACTGCAGCAGTTAGTAATCAGTATGATATCTAACGAATCTCACACAAATCACGAAAATAGTCTGTTTGTCAAATACAGATATGCAGCAAATGAGATATACCATATTTTCCCGCATTTAACCCACACCCCTAACTCTAAAAAAGGAAAAAAAAAACTGTTGCCCCTGCATAAACCCGCACCCTCCCGTTTCTTCGTGCGGGTTATATGCGAGAAAATACAGTATATTGACCATAGCAATACATGTAGCATTGTCAATATGCTAGTATGCAGCTAGTATACAAGCTGCATACTAGATTATAGTATACAGCTTGTTTTTGGTTTCGTTTAAGCTCGCTCGATGGTGCCATTTCAGAGCAGGTTTGGAGCAGTTACGAACAAATATTACACTTTAGAGCAGCATGAAGGAGCACTTCTTTTTTGGAGCAGTTTGGAGCAGCACTTCCATCTGTGCACCAGTCATGTTCAGGGCGCCTTGATGTGGAGCGTAAGAGAATGTATTTATGGTGAGGTTGTTTTCATGACTAGGTGTGGTCTTACAGCAGAGTTTCTTAGAAGTTTTAACCTTTTATCTCCACTCATTGCCTGAGAAGGGGGCGTTCATGCGGAACGGTTTGGCATAGACCAAACTTTTTTGGCCAAGGTGGACAGAACCTTTGAAAGTCTTCTATGTGGCTTGGCCCAAAATATCAATCGTGAGGTATGTGGATGATCACCTGATTTTTGTTCGTGCTACAAATTTCGATCACAAAGTAGTTGATGTGCTCAAGGTGTTCAAAGAGCAAGGCCAAGACTTGAGTTGTTCGTTTGAGACGCCCAAAGACAAGAAATCCAATTTCTAGACCTGCAGATTACGCAGAGCGGTTTGCGTGTTCGGTAAAAGCCCTTTTCAGCTTCAATTCCTGTCATTCAAAACTTGTAAAAGGGGCCCTCCAACACTTTTGAAGCACCTATTTTTTGTTTGTGTTTTGCGTAGACCAATGGCTGGGGATAATTTTAGCATAGGTCTAAGCACCGATATCAAATTATTTAGTATTTTAATCATGCAATCAAGTCACCACATCGCTGCCTACCGCATCGGCGCATAGTGGCGCTCGCCAGTACTATGTGGGCAGAAATGAAGATTGGCGCAGCCTATCAGAGGACGAATGTAACGTTAGAAGCAATCGTGGCGTAGCATCAAAATTTGGATTATTACTGAGCTTAATTTTTCTTTTCCGAGCTTTTCATTGGTCCTCAAACAGACGCCATCGCAAAAACGAAGATCACTAGAGCCACCACTACAAAGTGGCTTCCATCTCGCCTCTGTGTCCAGCCAGCTGCATCACCGTCCGGGGGTCGGCTTCCAGGCGCCGACGGCGATGCCGTACGGTCCTCGTCAACACCTCTCGCTGGTGTCGAATGCGGGTCCGAGGAGTTAGATTGCTGCCTTGGAGTGTCGTTGTAAGGAACGACACACAAATCCTCGCTTCGAAGCAAAACCGCTTTTTTTTTTTCGCCTTTTTCACGGCGCCCCCGTGCATGCACTCTCCCCTAGCGCAAAAGTCTCGAAACGTCTCTTCGTCTCGGAGGCTTTGCTTCTGGCAATACCGGTTCTCCGGGCTCCTACCAAACCCCTACCAAAACGGCAGAGGGCAGCACAGGAAAATGAAAGAGGCGGATTCTGTCAAGTCTGGGAAGCTCATTTCTACCAGCCTCACCCAGCTGTTCGACCGTGTAAACAAAACGGCGTGGTCAGGCACCACGCCGCTTGTTGCTATAACAACAGCGTCATCAATACATTCGACTGAACAGGCAACAATGGTGTGCGAGCTTCCCCTACGTAAGAGCTTTCAACCCATTTAATTGGAGCTCCATCCGACATCACAGCAGAGAGTGAAATGTGGTCACGTGACCCCACAAAAATTGAGTTGAGGGTAGGCATTTTTTTTCTTGTATTTTGAATTTTCTAAATTGAATAACTTCGTACAGCGTGCCGCTATCGCTGCCGTTCTTGCTGCACTAGTTTATCCGTACTTCAGTCTACGCAATCCACGAGTAAAAAATGGCGGGTTGCAGAGTGTTAGAGGGCCCCTTTAAGCATGGCACCGCTGTTTCCTGCATTCGCTTGGCGATTAATAAATCTTGCCAACATTTAATGACACAGGATGTGGACAGGCTAGTGAGTAAGCTCCACAACACCGGATACCCAGAAGCTCACGTTACAACTGCCAGCTTTAAGTGTCTAAAGGCAGTCAAGGCTGGAGTCGAGTGCACTTCAAAGGTACAATAACCAGACTGTGGTCATTCCGTACATTCATAGGCATCACATAAAAAAAACGTGGCATCGCACCACGAGGATGATGTCATTTGCGAAGAACAAGTTCGACACCATTTGTCCAATCCTGCACAAAAGGTAAAAAAAAGCTGGTTACCCTTAGACACAGCATTTCTTTTGTCCCTTGCACTTGTAATATCGTGTGGGTGGAAATATATCGGACAGACCAGGCAATGCTTGAACATCAGACTCTGAGAGCATCTCTGTAAGGACCATCACATTCTCATTTTGCTTTACATTGCCAGCCCCTTTTGAAAGACAAATCAGTGTTGCACCAAACAAGGCAACAGGAGAAGTGGTAGAGACCACTCCAGTGAAATGGCTTTTCTTGCAGACACCTCCCTTAGTTTCTACAGCGCGACTGGACGCGGACAGAGAAGGAACACACAAACACACACACAGCGCTGACTTTCAACTGGAATGTTTATTTTTCATATGCACGTGACGCTTATATAGACACACGCGAGCAGGTGCACACAAAACAAGAAACAAAAGCAGGACCCAAAGGCGCATGTTCTGCAGCGACACAACCAGTTGCCACCAACCTAGAGTGACGGATCCAGATATCTCTTTTCCTTATCTGTTAGTGACAAGGATGGCATGCTGACACATGTATCATTCATTTTATCTATTTCATACGCTTCAATAATTTCTCTAGTCAATCGATCTCTTGCCCTGTTGAGAATACTAGTTTTATCAAAAATGGGAAAACAGCCACATCTTTGGCAGTGAATGGCAAGGTGTCCGGAAATAACTTTCGTGACATTGTACTTATGTTCGCGCAACCTTTGATTCACACAACGGCCGGTCTGGCCAATGTACACACGGGAACATGACAGCGGGACGGAATAAATAACGTCTTTAGCGCAGGCAACAAACTTCTCGCTATGTTTAGTGGAACACGAAGCATTTTCTTTTTCTCTTTCAGCGTTCACTCGCCTGCAAAGTCCCTGCAGTCGAACGGGCGCGGAAAAAACAACGTCCACACCGGACCTTCTCGCAATCCTTTTCAGGTTGTGAGATACGGTGTGGATGTAGGGCACTACTGCGAGCTTTTTCCTTCGAGTGTCACTCTGATGCTCACTCGGATTAGACCTGTACTTTTTGTTCAGGCGCTCCGCCACCGCTGACAACAGTCTCATGGGGTAACCGGAGTCACACAGACGCTTGGCCTGGCCCCACAAACTTTCCTCAATCTTATGCTCACAAGACTTGGACAAAGAATTGTGGAAACACGACTGAATCACGGCACATTTGACTAACTGACTAAAAATAAACATTCCAGTTGAAAGTCAGCGCTGTGTGTGTGTTTGCGTGTTCCTTCTCCGTCCGCATCCAGTCGCGCTGTAGAAACTAAGCATGAACAACCAACTAGCCCGCCAACGCACTTTAGACACCTCCCGTTTCCTCAGAATAAAGGCTCGAGTTTCAGCAAGGGTCACATAATCTCAAGCTTTCGGATTTTAGAGTTCTTTAACTGCGTAGCATTTTACTTGTTCAATTTTAGCTTTATGGGCCAACTAAGGTGTTCTTGGGTGTTGTTATACTTTATCGTATTAAGAGCAGGAGGATGTATTCAAGCATGATGATGCACTCTTGGGATCAGCATTGATTTCTTTGAATAAACTTTACTTTGAAGTTAGCGTGCATCTGTGCTGACTTTGTTGCTTTGCTGCACACTGGTAAGTTCACAAATATTACTTCCCCTTCCTCTATGGAAATCTATACAACTACTTGCTTCACGCTCTGTTGATATTTATGTAAATGTCTATTATCTGTACCAACCCCGTCACACAATATTCCTTCTGGAGCATGTGGGGTATAGTAATGAATGAATTAGTTTTAACTGAGAGGACTTCCAGCAATTAAATGAGATCAGAAAATACTGGTGCTTACGCCTACATTTGAACATGTTCTAACCATTATGTTTTTATCCAGAGGCATGACTTCTCAGGAGCGTTCTTGATGCAGCGCTAAAAGACAGAGACTAAGAAGGAATATTCACACAGGACGAACGCTGACTCCCTGACTTGCAACTGAAAATAATTTTTTCAGTTGCGAGTCAGCGTTCGTCCAGCGTGAATGTTCCTTCTTAGTCTCTGTCTTTTAGCGCTGCATCAAGAATGCATTTGTACCAACTAGCCCAACTTTCTATCCTGTTGCAATACGTTCTCGGGAGCAACTTGCTCTCGCGACTCATTCAGTGCCCCCTTCCCATCCAAAGAAGCCCTTTCAATGGCTCGTTGCTCACCTGTGAATGTGTGCCAGCTAAGCACAATCGGTCTCATCTGCCTTGGCACAGGTCTTGGCAACCTCTCACACGCTCATCTGCCACGGAACATCGTCCCCCTACTCGCGAGATATACATAGAAATACCACTGCCGTGCTTCTGTTCTGAACAGTGTCTTTTGAACTTGCACAAGGTATGTGTGGCCATAAAGTGGCTGCAGAGAGGCTGCAATGCAAGCACAAGGTGCATAGCCTATATCCTGGAAGTAAGCACTACACACACAGCTACCACACGTGTTGTTACAAGCTGTGCTCGCCACAAAACAATGCCCAAAACCACAAACTCTAAACATGTGCCCGAGTGCATAAATCTCATTCCGGGTGAGATTCAGATTTGATTACACATCTGCTGCATTGTAGTGAGCTCGTATTAAATGTAAAGCATTTCCTAGTGAACCAAAGGCACTTTGACCATTTCTATCTATCTAGCTGCCTACGTCTGGCCACTCTCGCGGTCGCCTCTGTAGCTTGCAAATACCAAAACTGGCCAAGGAGGACACGAGTGCATGACGAGCACGATTCACGGGTCATGACATTGCCTGCCGCGTATGCTGTGAAACCCTTTCCAGCGGTAACGTCTGCCACGGCCCGTGGTAAGCGGGTATGCACCACAGGTGATCCATAGTCTATACTGGGGACAGCTAGAATGGAGTTTGGAAATGCCTTTGCCTCGTACTGAGATGGTTGAGCAGATTTTAGATGTTTTTAGAGCAAACTCTGCTGGTCTCACGTTTACTAACGAACTTCCCAAAGACAACTCATTGCAGTTTTTAGACCTCAAACTAACGATTTTGAGCGATCATGTTTGCTGTACGTACCTCCCACGATGCAAGAAAGAGTTGCTGCAGTATGACTCGGCACACTCAAAAACTGTGAAGCGTGGAATCGCTCAGGTTTGCTTGGAGTTGGCCTTGCGCAGATCATGTGAGCACGTTATGCAGGATAGTTTTGGGAACCAGCTTCAAAGACTTTCCAAGGCCGGTTTCCCTCGATCTGTCATTGGTTCCGTGGTTGAATCCCTGCTGCAGAAGGTAAAAGCCAGCGCTGCCGGTGCAATCAGGCACTCGGAAGAAAGGGATCGGGTTAAGCCAGAGGTATTTCCATATATACACCGTGTGAGCCATAACCTGAAGAAGGTGGCTACCCGTTACGGCATCCCGGTCGTTTTCTCAGCTCCCAACAAGTTGGCTCAATTGTGCCCGCGTATCACACGCGAGGAGCTGAGGGGCTGTCAGAAGCAGCACAAAAAACCTTTTAGGCGCTGTGCACAAGAGGTGGTGTATGAAATACCCCTGAGCTGCGGCAAGTCCTACGTTGGACAAACGGGACGTTGCATTAATGACAGATTGAGGGAGCATGCCAACAGCTTAGGTAAGAGAGATCAGGCGCACCTTCCTGCGCATTGCAACTCCTGCGGATGTGAACCCTGCTTTGCGCAAGTATTGATTCTTGGCAGAAGCAGACAACAAACGGCTAGAGAGCTGCTGGAAGCTTTCTATATAAAAAAGAAAGGCTCTGATTGTGTCAGTGACCCTTCGATATCTTTGTATTCGACAGAAATGCGCTTCCTAGATACTATGTTGGCTTGACCATGTCGCTGCACGTCTGATGTCCCCTGTTCACGCATGCGCGGAAATGTTTCCTTTTTTACTGTACCTTTCGTAGTCTGTCATTAAACAGTTGGTAGTTGGCGCTTCTCTGTCTTCTCTTCTGCTTCTCCCTTTTTCAAGAAATGTATTTCGCGCCTCAGTCTTCTGTACCTAAGCAATACTTGCACCAACTAGCCCAGAAGCATGTCCTTTTGGAATACTCATCAGGACAAAGTGGGCGAGAGTGAGCCCTCAACATGTGCCTCAAACCAGCCAGAGAATCTGCTCAGACAAGTGGCCCACACTGTGACCATCTATAGTTATTTGTGCCTGCGCTGAAAGACTGAGCGCTCAAGTGAGTGTTCGGTGAAGAAAACTGACAATGCAATGAAGAGTCCATCATTGAATGTCCATCATTGTGAAATGGTTGAGTGTCTATCCTTGAAATACAAGTGCATAGCTACACAGGGACATGCGCCTGTGTAGTTACTCGTTCGTATTTTGAGTACCACAAATGACCAACTTAGCCATTCCACAACGTTTCTCCTTGTACTGTTTCAGTCAACAATTTCTCAATGAAGACAATACCGGTGCACCATCAGCGTTGAAACACTAATGGGGAAAAAATGCCAAGACCTTAAAAGAAAGGCAAACATGCAGTGCTTTGTACTCCATGCAGAGTCCTGAACATGTGGCACAGTTCAACCTGTTTATCTCGATGCCCATCATGCTGGCTTAGATATATTATTATGGGTTCTGTGAAAACATGAGAAGTCACTTATGAGCAAGCAGAAAGAACAGTATGGACACGTAATAGTGAGTTTCAGTGCCGAGGCCCCAAAGTGGCTTCCGTACGTAAGCCCTTGCATTCCTTTGTATTCTCAGTGGGTGCTGCTGGAAGTACAAAGGAACGCATGCGTATGCTAGTGGCTTGGGGTGCCTGCACTAACGCCCTCTAATAACAATAACGCAAGAAGGAAAGAAGATGACTTTTAAGGGCTCGTTTTTCATTGTTAGTGTGAAAAAGAACATGCGCCTCCATCCAGCAGCATCGCCAACGCTTGGCTCGCTCGGCTCGTGTTTTCAGATCGCCGCTGTGCCTCTGGACAGTTCTTCTCGCTGCCTTGCCGCTGACAACTATTAAGTCCTTAAACAACCAATAAACTTCTTCACATTTGGTGGAGGGTGCCCTTCATCCCCGTCGCTACACCCTGGAGCTGCGATCATGACTGACATGATCCGCCGATCATGACTGGCAACGCAAACCCACCGGCGCCTTCGCCTCTGTCCGTCACCTGCACCGGGCTTCCTCGGCTACAGGACCCAAAGGTCTTCAGAGGTGCAGATGAGACCAACGCGGATGACTGGCTTGACCACTAAGAACTGGTGAGCGCACATAATAAGTGGAATGACCCCAACAAGCTAGGCCACATCATATTTTATCTGACTGGATTCGCCGAATTGTGGTATAACAACCACAAACACAACATCCCCACATGGACCGTCTCCAAGACGTCCTCCTCTGAAGTGTTCGGTCGACCGGCTGTCCGCAAACAGCGCGCAGAGCAGCGCTTGCGCGTCCGCTCACAGCAGACAGGAGAAAGCTTTACAAGCTATACTGAGGACGTCGTCGACCTTTGTAGACGTGTCAATGACACCATGACTGAAGCAGACAAGATCAAGCAAATCCTGAAGGCCATTGACGACGGCTCAATCCAAATGCTATTGGCTAGGAATCCAGGCACAGTTTCAGAAGTCGTCGGCTTGTGTCAGAGCTACAACGACTTGAAGAAGCAACGCGCTCTGACTCGACAGCCTCCACGGGGTGGCGAGTCGCTGTGCAGTCTCGACACCATGCCTGACCATTCGACATTGCTTCAGCAGGTCCAAGACTTCGTTCGCAAGGAAGTTGCCTGCCAACTTTCCTTAATGTCATTTACGCATGAGCCCACCACCTGTCTGCCCGCCCCGATCCGCACTGTTATTTCGGAGGAGGTTGCCCACGCTGTTCCCCTTGCGTGCCACGAGCCGCCTCCATCCAGCTCTGTTCACTACGCGCGTGGAGCGCAGGCTGTGGCCGCTCCTGTCGCCTATGCGCAAGCCGTGCAGCCTGTAGCCGCGCCCCTCATGTATGCGGACGTTGTGCGTAGGCTTCCGCAACAACCTTACACCACGCACTCACAGCCCCCGCAACCGCCTGTCTATACTGCATCTTGGGCAGCACCGACAATTGCCAATCCCGGACATGTCCCCCGCTATTGCTACACTCCCGGACATGTCCCCCGCTATTGCTGCCATCGCCCCCAAACTTTCGGCGACCATGCCCGGTCGTGGCAATCCGGCAGCCAGCCCTTCCCCCACTACGTTCCTGGCCCATCATCGCGCGATGCCCCCCCTCACCACCCTGACTTCCAGCCGCAGCGCTCACCATCTCCTCGGCGGAGATGGTGAGCGCTGCGACCCTCAGACCAGGACAACTAACCGCCGCAGTTCAAGAGGCAAGAACTGCGCCATCTTCGAACTGTCCAAGCCCTCACTCCCCCCCTGCTAATGTGGTCGCCATAACTGTTGAAGGTGTTCGTACTTTTGCCCTTGTGGACACCGGCGCAGCCGTTTCTGTCATAGCCGTTAATCTCTGCCGTTTATTACACAAGGTAACGACGCTGCTTTCGGATCTGTCACTCAACACCGCAAGCGCGCAGCAAGTGACGCCTCTCGCAGCCTGCACTGCAAGAGTGCTCATTCAAGGCAATATGTACATCGTTGAGTTTATTATCCTTTCTGCCTGTTCACATGACGTCATCCTCAGGTGGGACTTTCTATCCCGCCATAATGCCGTCATCGACTGCGCGCGCGCCGAAGTTGAGTTTTCACCATAGTGTGACGCCCCGTTACTTGACGCTCTTCATCAGCCGCCTAAGTTGCTTGTTCGTGAGGATACCGACATTCCGCCTGGCACTTTCGCACTTGTTCCCGTTTCCTGCAATGCCCACACCGACGCTACTGTCTTTTTCACGCCATCCAATGTCTTCACAAGTCGTAGAGCTCTGCCACTACCTTTTGCAAGGATTGACATCGCTGCCGGCAGCAGCAATATATTCGTTTTAAATCCGCTCTCCGCACCTATCACGCTGCTTGCAGGCGAATGTCTCGGCCGCGTGGGAGATCTCGACTCTTCGTCTCTGGTTGACGTCCCGGATGACTGCTGCAACCAACCAAATGCCCTACCGGCACTCGGGGAGTCGTCCAGGGACATGTTTTCCAGTGCCATCACCGATACCCTCACCCCAGCCGAACACGTCGACGTACTTGATCTTCTGCACGAGTTCCGGAATTCTTTCGATGTGTCTCACAACCTCAACTGGGCCGCACGTCACATGTACAACATTACGTTGACACCGGTTTACACCAGCCACTGCATCAAAGACCATACCACGTCTACGCTGAAGAGCGCCGCGTCATTAACGATCAAGTCGAAGATATGCTTTGTAGAGACGCTATTCGACCATTGCACAGTCCCTTGGCGTCTCCTGTCGTCCTGGTGCGTAAGAAAGACGGATCTATCCGGTTTTGTGTGGACTACCATCGTTTGAATAAGATAACCCACCAGGACGTCTATCCTTTGCCACACATTGATGACGCCATTGACACCCTTCACGGCGCAGAGTTCTTCTCGTCGCTGGACTTGCGGTCTGGCTACTGGCAAGTTCCAATGGCTGAAGCCGATCACCAGAAGACTGCGTTCATTACACCTGACGGACTATACGAGTTTAAAGTCATGCCCTTTAGGCTTTGCAACGTGCCTGCTACTGTTTGAACGACTTATAGATAATACACTACGTGGTCTAAAGTGGTCTATGTGCCTCTGTTACCTCGACGATGTCGTGGTTTTCTCGCATGATTTCCCTATGCACCTCCTTCGCCTCAGGCACGTTTTGACTTGTCTGACCAACGCTGGCCTTCAGCTTAACCTCAAGAAATGCCGCTTCGCTGCCCGGGAGCTCATCATCTTAGGCCACATCGAGTCCAAACACGGCGTATTACCTGACCCTGCAAAACTTCTTGCAGTCGCCCAATTTCCCAAGCCCACGACCATGAAAGAACTTCGAAGTTTTGTAGGCCTATGCTCCTATTTCCGGCGCTTTGTTCGCAATTTTGCATCCATCATGTCACCGCTAACCCAACTTCTTCGCAGCGACGTGAACCTTTCCTCCTGGTGACGTCGCCTTCACTACACTGCGCCGCCTGCTCACCTCCCCACCTATTCTTCGCCACTTCGATCCAACAGCTCCTACCGAAGTACACACAGACGCCAACGGGGTCGGGCTTGGCGCTGTCCTCGCTCAACGAAAGCCCGGCTATTCAGAATACGTCGTAGCCTATGCTAGTCGCACGCTGACGAAAGCCAAAACTAATTACAACGTGACTGACAAGGAGTGTTTGGCTCTGGTGTAGGCGCTTGGAAAGTTCCGGCCGTACTTATACGGCCGCCCATTCGATCTAGTGACCGATCACCACGCGCTTTGCTGGCTCGCCACGTTGAAAGACCCATCTGGCCGCCTAGCGCCATGGGCACTCCCCATCCAGGAGTACGACATTCGCGTCGTATACCGCTGCGGACGCAAGCACTCTGACGCTGACGCCCTCTCCCGCTCACCTTTACCTCCAGATAAAGCATGTGGAACCACTTGCGTCTACCCGCTGTCATCTCTCGACCTCGACTCCATTGCCACCGAACAACGTCGTGACCCTGTGGATCGCATCTCTCCTTGATTATCTATCTGGCACGTCCACCCTTCCTGTATCTCGATCCCCCTGACGTCAAGCTTTCCACTTCACTATCCGCGATCAACTGCTTCATCGCTGCAACTACCCTGCCGATGGCTACTGGTCATTCCACGCAGCTTGCGATCGCAAGTATGCGCCTCTCTTCACGACGATCCGCAATGTGGCCATGCCGGGGTATTCAAGACATAGGAACGCCTTCGCCATCGCTATTACTGGCGCGGCATGTACAATTTCGTGCGAAAATTCGTGCAGTGCTGTCCTGATCGCGTCAAATCAACACCTTTACATGCGACTGGCGCGATACAGCCGCTTCCATGCCCTGCCAAGCCATTTGATCGCGTCGGCATTGACCTCTACGGTCCCCTTCCAATGACCCCAGATGGCAATCGGTGGATTATAGAGGCTGTCGACCACCTGACACGCTATGCCGAAACTGCCACTTTGCCGAGCGCTACCGCTCGGGATGTCAGCCTCTTTCATTTTACGGCACTTCATCCTTCGACATGGCGCCCCTCGAGAGCTCCTTAGTGACAGAGGCCGCGCTTTCCTCTCTGAGGTCGTCGAAGCTCTGCTCTCGGAATGCCGTGTCATTCATCGGACAACCACAGCATATCACCCGCAGACTAATGGGCTTCACGGAACGGTTTAACCACACGCTGGGTGATATGCTCTCGATGTACGTCGCATCTGACTATTGCAACTGGGACCGTGTTCTCCCCTATGTAACGTTCGCATACAATACTGCGATACAAACAACTACCAGATTTTAACCTTTCTTTCTCCTTTACGGACGCGAGCCTTCACATACTATCGACACTCTACTTCCCTACCGTCGTGATGCTTCCGAGTGTCCACCTGTGTCCGAAGCTGCTCGACAAGCTGAAGAGTGCCGCAAGCTCGCCCGCGCATTTACCTCGCAAGAGCAGCAACACCAGAAAGAAAACCGCAGCACCTCACTTCCAGATCTTAGCTATGCCCCCAGGGTCTCTCGTATGGCTATCTGTCCCATACCAAACTACGGGACTCTCCTCGAAGCTCGTTCCAAGGTACGAGGGGCCTTACACCGGTCTTGGAGAAAACCTCTCCAGTTAATTTCCTTATCGAGCCAGTTTCTCGATCAGATGACATGTGCCAGTGTGGACGTGACATCGTCCATGTTTCCCACCTGAAGCCGTACTATGAGCCTCTGCCTGAAACTTCTTAGGTCGCCAGGATGGCTCCTTTTTCAGCAGGGACGATTGTGAAGAAGATGCGCCTCCATCCAGCAGCATCGCCAACGCTCAGCTCGCTCGGCTCGTGTTTTCGGATCACCGCTGTGCCTCTGGAACGGTTCTTCTCGCTGCCTTGCCACTGACAACTATCAAGTCCTTAAACAACCAATAAGCCTCTTCACATTAGATACAATATTAATAAGAACTAACAGACAATAATGCCAAGAAAAGTAGAGGGGATGTTATTTGTAGTAGTTAGTACGTAAATGTGATGAAAGTAAGGTAGACTTTCGAAAACATAACTTGCCGCCGGCAGGGACCGAACCTGAGACCTTCCAATAACGCGACTGATGCTCCTCCCGCCCATTTTTATGTGGTATATATTTGCATTTAAACCTAGGAGCATTAGACAGCGCCGATCGCAGCCAAGGCGGCTAGTGTGGAACACTCTTTCTCTGCCTGTTGGCATCACGTAGCACGTGATCTTTTTACGAGCGGGCAGCTGACCAGCTGGTAGTCTTGATGCCTTCAGGTAGTATGCGAGGGATTATTGGTCAGCTGTCAGCTGACCAATAATCCCTGTTCTTATTAATAACGTAAGAAGGCCACTTAAGAGATGTGTCAATCCGCATGAACCACCATGCATTTTTTACGAAGCTTCTACACACCGCATTAAGACGCAAGAAAGAGTGTGTCCCTGAGACAGACAGGGTTCACTGGGACCATAAGGCCAATGCACTGCCATCAGGGATTCTGCATTTGTGTTCTGCATGTTTTTAGAAAATGGAATGGTCCTCCATGACTTGAAGCTACCTTTGCATCCATTTTTTTTTTT